>NW_020837950.1:62584286-62740682 GCF_003676395.1 Aethalodelphis obliquidens
TCTCTCTCTCTCTCTCTCTCTCTCTCTCTCTCTCTCTCTCTCTCTCTTTCTTTCTTTCCTCATTCAGCTAATATTATTTTTGTGCCCATACACAAAAGGAGAGGAAAGCTTCAACTTGTAGGGTGGTAGTTGCCAGAGTCAGCTGTGTGTCAGGTGAGTGAATGTCATTGGATTTGGTGATAAGGAGGTCACCGGTGATGCTTCTCCAAGGGCGGGGAGGGAGGGGTACTGTAAAAGGGTGTGGGTGAGAACTTGACATCTAGGGTAGGTAGAGAATGACAGGGTGGGAAGAAAATGTAGGAAAATATAGGCTATGCTTTGGCAGTGAAAGAATAAAGCTTAGCCAGTTGCTTGAGGGCACAGCAGAGTTGAAAAAGAACATGTATAGTGTTGGAGAGACCTAAAGTAGGAGCCAGTGAGAAAAGAGAGAGACAAGATAGGAGACAGCTGGAGGTGGTGATACCACTGGAATCAGCCCAAGTGATATGCTGCACAGGTGCCTTGTGAGCAGTTCTGTTCTGTGGAACTGAGGCCAGCACCTTCTCATTTGGGTGAGGTGCCTCTTTTCCTTGGCCTGCAGCCCTGGTTGTTACCCGTATCCCAATGCATCGTATTGAATTGTAATTTTCAGTTTATTCATCTGTCTCCTCCTTTGATGGTGAGCTCCTCAATTGCAGGAACCATGTCTTATTCATCTGAACACCCCACTGCCTAGTTCAGGGTCTGGCACCGTCAGTAAGGATTATTTCATTCAACTACATAGTCACCCAGAGCCAGTCTGTTCCATCATCTGGAGTTCCCGGTAATTACACAGCCCCTTTATAAATTGTCTCCTTCTTGGAAGATAACAATGGGCCAGGAATCAGAGTCAGGAAGGAAAGGCAAGGTAGGACTGGGCTATTTCTTTCTTTCTGTGGTGGACTGGGCTCTTTCTTTCTTTCATTCATTCATTCATCATTCAGCAAATATTATTTATTGTACTCATACCTATGCAATGCACCATGCTAGGCACTCAGAGATACAGATGATCATGGATGTGGACCTGATTGGTGCACAGTTGGAAATTCTGGGCTAGAAATAAAGTGAAGGATCAGAACTAAAGATAAAGATATGACCGCCTCTGCCCCCATCTTACATATTTCTGATATTAAGGTAAGAGCTGTAAGAAGGCTGTGTATAGTTGACTCACCTCCCCATGCTTGGGGGAGCAAAACAGAAGACAGGGGAGCCCCATCTCACCATACGCTAAATGAATTGTGTGAGGCACTGACTGAAATGAAGCTAAGAAACCACGACCCTGTTCTCTCAGAGCTTTTCCTTAGACAGTCTGTGCCCTAGAGTCTCTCTGCTTCTCTCTCTACTCTTTCCATTCTGGCTAGTATGTTTTTACAACTCTCCATTTCCTGTATCCTATTTCTACTTTTGGAAGCCTGTTTTTAGACCCAAGCCTTTCATTTGCCTTTACTCAAAGTTTTCTGCAGACTCACTATCTCTAAGAAAATGATTTTGAACCATAATCTAACGATTGAGGTTGAACCAGCATTTTTCACCCCTCCCGATTCCATGTGGGTCCAACTCTGACAAGACCCCAAAACATAACAGCTTTTGTTTAACGGCTGACTCTGGGGCCTCCAATGTAGAGCAATAGGCCTTCGTGGAAAGCGACCGTCACTACCACGTAGTCAAAGCTGTGTACCAGACTGTCCTGATTTCCTCAGTAATCCAATACTTGCAAAGCTTTCCAATTAGCAACAAAGAAACTTTTCCTTTTTCTCTCATGCTTAAAACATATATTTTTTTTCTATTTTCAGAAAATGTTTTACCAGTAATCTCTTTAGGTCTAATCCCCTACTATTCAGTCCGAACATGTTGGCTTTCCACATGTTGCAGGATTAGGACAGGCCTGGCAGTGACCCAGGGGCACAAAGGGGCCGGCAAAGTGGGGTGTAATTCTACTCCCGTCACTGACCCCCTCCTGCCTCTCCGGGCCGCTGCACACCCCCCTCTGTGAGTCATAGTCTGTGGAGCCTGGGGTCTAAGAAAAGGAAGTATTGTCTCACAGCTGTAAATCAAGTGTTGTGTTTGTGGATTTTGTTTTCCTGCTTCTCGCTCATGCTTGTTCTTGTTTTCCTGGCACAAGGGCATCTGCACCCGGAACAGCCGCTTATCTCAGCTGGCTGCTGTTTGCCGATACCTGGCTCATTCTGTTGTTCTGAAAAGCCACGTAAAGGAAAATGTGGGGACGTCTTTCTGATGCTACATTAAACTTATCTGTGCTAAATATGTCTCAAACACCCAAACTGCCTTAAAACCTAAACCAAGTTCCACAAGTGACTCATTCTCAGGCATGCAGGGGGTGGAGAAGGAGGGCAGCGGGGGAGTCAGGGAGAAAAACACACATGCCCTGATCGCCTAATTTTACAGCTCTTGTCTATTTCCCTCTACCACAGACTTATACCCTCAGCTTCTCTCCATCTTGAGTCTCTGGGCTCCTGACCGACGCAGGGTCTCTCCTTGCTGGGTGGGGTTTGGAATTCAGCGAGAAGTGGCTTGGGTGGTGAGAGAGTGGCCATACACAGCGCCTCCTACCGCCTCTGAGTGGGACTACTGGACACTGCAAGGCATTTAACCAGCCAGCTCTCACACTTGATATTTCCACATAGAGCCTTTCCTTGGCTGGCTCTGTGGGCCAACACAGTTTGCCGTTCGGCCTCTTTCTCCCTGCTGGTGCCTTGGCTGGAGGAGAGCCTCCAAAGGTGCCATGATTATGTCCCCGTCTGAGGCTGTTTTCTAGCAGCCCGTAGCAACACAGAGTCATCTGAAGCATATACCTAAAGAATTTATTCTATCCACTCTGCTTCCGCTGGAGCTCACCAAAAAAGGAGCTGCTTGTTTATCCAGCTGTCAGCCATTTCCCATAAACGTCTGGCCCAGCTTGCTACACCGTGGCAGGCATTGCGTTAGTACCAATAGGCTGGCCCTCTGCCAGGTCTTCATTGTTGGCGACTCCATCTTGCTATTGAATGCTAAGTATGAGTCAGAGGTGATGCTGATAAAACCCTGGATAGGTCCTGACGACAGGGGCAGACCAAGCCACACAGGGAGAATGGGCCTGACCTCTGCTCTGCAGAGCCGTGGGGAGTTCTGAAGCCTGGTGCCACGTTAGTGCAAACATAGTGAAATGCAGTGCAACTACTCCTGTGCGCTCATCACCGGGCTGGGCTGTCAGAGGCACAGAAGAAGTATACGTTGGTTTCTGTAAGAATTATGGCCAACAGCCCAGCTTCTTCATTGGGTTTAGTTTGAAAAATGCCTCACTGGACGGTGACACTTATCAACTCTTTTTTTGGAAGGAAATTGTTGCTTTGTGTAGGCTGATGTGTAGCTTTAATAATCGTATCATTAATCCCAAGTACTGTGCTAATTATTCATAGCTGTCCTTCATCTTTTGTATGTATTACTGTATGTATACAGCAGCAGCTGGTGAATGACTGTATCATTAGATAATCCCCATATTTCGAGAGGTTAAATTTCCTAGAAATCAGTTTCTAATTTTCATGTGTCCTTGCTTGTGCTCTTTAAGAGACTGAAAAAGAATATTCTACAAAATCCTGTCTTGCTCTGCGGTGATGAGGTCAGACAGACCTCCCCATGAGGCTGCTTTGGAAACTTGGAGACATTTGGGGCTGGCTTAGTCACCACCACAGCTCAGTCCCATGACTCCTGTCACCACTTTGGTGAGTTGGTGGTACAATAGAGATGTCTTCATGGTAGGGCCTGGAATGAGGGCAGTCACAGAGCAGTTTTCCTTGTAAAAAATAAGTTGTTTCTGCTTATTTCTTATTAGAAGGAATTTCCAAATGGAAAATTCTCCTCCACTAAATAGGGTTCTTTCTGTACAAAATTTTATTTATTGCTTATGACTATCAGGGTCAATTCCCATTGCCATCTGAGAGTTAGAAAATGACATCTATCATCACATAGAAAGAAGTATTTTTTTCCTATGTTGGTCAAAAGCCAAGTCATTAATTGCCAACCAATGAAGGTACAAGGGGAAAAAAGAATTAAGAGTTTTAATTGCCCCAGAAATTCCAGATATAAAGTTTTACATTCAGTTACACCTGAGGTAGCAGAAAACGCCAAGGGATTGTTTAAATTCTTTGGCCAAACCAGAATTTGGTTTCTATAACATTCCTTAGACATGGATCACTGGGACTTGTACATATGTTTGTTATATAGAGATTTTTTTCTCAGTATAACTTCAGGTGGATTATAATTATATATATATATATATATATATATATATATATATATATATATATATCAGTCTGGTGTCTTAATCTTAAGATACCACATTATTCGAATTATTTTCAAAGCCACAAACTTTGTGAGGGTAAAGGTATTGCCGTGTAAAATGCAAAAATACTTCCTAGCTATGCTGATATTTTATGCCACCTGAATACAGAACTTAGCTTAAGAAAATCATAAATTTGCAAATTAAAATGAGATGAAAAAAGGTTGACCAGCTATATAAAAAGGGCAGCCATTCAAGTTGTGGAACCTAGGTTCTTTCTTTTTTCACTGCCCACGATTTTGTTTATAGTGTTAATGTTAAAAAGTCAGGGTTTTCCCCACACTATAAAGCACTGATACTATTTTCAATCGAATTCCTACCTACTGGAGTATAATGTAAATTCTTGTGTGTGCTTTAATCATTCTTTAGAAATCATTCTTTGGATTGCCATTCATAGAGTGAGAAAGAATTACTTGATGTATTCCATGTGTTTTTATTGAAGCTAAGATTAAAAAAAAAATAAGGACTGGAAAAGTCTGGAGTCACCTCAGATTTTGGTCAGAGGAGGCAGAAGAGTAGTGTAGGGTGACACAATGGTAGTTGTGGAAGCCGTCACCCGGCATAGCGCCGCAGATTGCTTCATGGGATGACGCTCAGAGGTTGTCTTTGATTTTAGTTTACATATTAAAGAAAATTTTACACTGTTGCAGACAAATAGCTTGACAACTTATACTTCACAATACAGTGTGTGCAAAGCACTTAACACCATTCCTAGGACATGTTCACTTCACATTGGGATGCTGGGAAAGGAGGTGACACAATAACGTGGAAGGCAGCATTATCCATACGTGTAAATGCTGTGGTTACAGAAAAGAGATCTGAGCCTTTGGTTTACCCATCCAAGACTGTAAATTAATTCGTTCAACAAATATTTATTGAGTACCCATAATGCTATAAGTGTCTGAAATAGTCTTTTGTTTGTTTGTTTGGCCACACTGTGCAGTTTGTGGGATCTCAGTTCCCCAACCAGGGATTGAACCCGGGCCACAGCAGTGAAAGCACCAAATCCTAACCAGCAGGCCACCAGGGAACTCCCTGGGAAATAGTCTTTTATGAGTTGTGATATGCAACAGATTAGTATTAACTGTTGAATTAACAGTGGAACGTGAATTATCCGTCAATATAAAGGACTCAGGAGTACCTCAGAGCTCTCCCTGTGGCGTGCCATATAACCTGGCTGTATAGAAATTAAAGGGACATGCATTTTGCTATCTGGACAGTTGCTGCTGGTCAAATTGCCACTGTGTGTCTTGGAGGATGAGCAGGCAAAGAATTCTATCAGTAAAATGTAAGTCTTCAAAACTAGGGTACTATCATCTTGGGAATATAGACAAAATGGATTTTTTTGTAAAGGGCTTGAATCAGGAAGGACCACAAGCTAGGAACCTACCTTGAGCATCACAAGTTTACATGATCAAGGGGGAGGGGAGCTTATGATTCAGAAGTTCAGAGTCAGCACAATCTAAATAAACCTGGTCTTAGAGGAGCAACTGTTTCTCTATGACTCATTTAAGATGCCTTACAAAACCAGAAGCTCTAGAACTAGAGCTTGAAGATACAGAAAAATTAACCATAAATGGAGCAACACTTAATAGCACAGCCCTATGAGTACTGTACAAAGGAAGTTTGCTTTTTTGTTCTCATCTAGGTACATTTCTATTGAAATACAAATGCAGTGTACCACATTTTGCAAAAGCCAAAAAGCTCCTAAAATGGGGAACTTTTCAGGATGTTGTTCTCATGAATCAATCATCCACTGATGTTATGCTTATCTTAACTAGGTAGGTGGGGATGGAGTTCTTCTAAGAATTAAGGCATTTACATGCAAAAACCAGATTGATATAAACCATTATCATAAAAAGACTGGAAGAAATGTTGTGAGTAAATGTCTATGGCTAAAGTACTATTTGAATCAGTAAAAGGCTACTGTCTAGGAAATGATCTGATAGGCTGGTCTATTGTGAAATAGACACTGACTGACTAGACTTTTGTTCCCCTTAACACACTTATAAAGTAGTGGAAATTGAACATTTTCAATGGCAATAGTCATAACTGTAGAGATAATACTGTTATTTTCCGAATATGTTAAAACTAATGTAAAATAGTAGCATTGTTTCATTGCTGAATGCCCCTAAATCATCCAGCTATTTCTATTATGAATCATTTAGATACAATTCTATTGCATTGTAGGAAACAGAGCTCAGATAAACCCTTGGAATGTCTCCAAGGTCTGTAATTCCCTGTGAAAAGTACATATAATAGGCCAAAAAAAAAATTTTTTTTTTTGTATTTTGCCTAAGACTGTCTCTGCTCAGTGATTCCATTTTCCTCTTTATTCCATCTTCTGAGATATTGAACCACCAAATATATAACAGAAACAAAATATGCTTAAAATTCTTTCCCAATGGTCCCCCACCTAAGGGCTGTGAACTGTGGTGGAAATATTGGAGTAGGGGAGCAAGTGTGTGTTTTCACTAAAAACATTATTTATACATAAATAATATGATGCCTAAATTTGTACTCTTATTTTTTTAAGTATATGTAAGCACTGTGGTGATTATTCATTTCAGAACATTACTGGGTTTACAGAAGCCTTTATCACTGTATGTTTTCTCACCCAACTGGTCGCTAAAAATATAAATACGATAAAATGGAGCATCCTCAAGAATTTTTGACTTTAGGAAGGAATTCTCAAACTTGTCACTGGAAGAATTAAGGTGTTAGATGTGGAAGGACCTCCTTGAGGTTAATTTTTTCCTGAGGAGAATATCAGTAGAAGATGCAGCAGGAATATTTTAGGATGTTCTAGATATTATATCTGCTTCCACAAAAATTACATGCCTATATTTAATTATGTAACCCTTAAATAGGGGAAATTATAATTCTATCCATTTGAGAATGTATAATCTTTTTCAAACCCATTTAGATATAAGCCATATGTTAAATTGAGTAAATCAGGTGTTGAAATAATGTGCTTTACTTTCAAATATATTACCCCAGTATTTTTAAAATTATGAAACGTCAGTCACAGCCCAAGTATATCAGAATAAATTAATCAGGCTCATAGCTCTTCTGGAAGAGATACTGTTTTGACAGTTGAAATTTGGCAGTTGGTAACCTGATAGGTGATGGATAATGAGATGTTACCTATAGTTTGAGATCAAGGAGCTTACCTTCATCCTTATCCATTGAAGATTATTGGCAGCAATTTTAATCTGCACCCTCTCTTCTTCCCCTCACAATGTCCATTCATTTATACATTGAAAAATATTTTTGGTGTGCCAGGAGCTGTGTTAGATGCTGGGATATAATGGTGAGCAAATATAGCCACAATCAAATAATCCGGCAATGAATATACAATTACAGAGTAAGATAAGTGTTGTAGGAAAGGATAAGGGTCATGAGGAAGAGGACTCTGAACCCAGATGGGGACTTAGAGAAGGCTGCCCTGAGGAAGTTTGGCTTGAGGAAGACCTAAAGCTCCGCCAACAAAAATGGTAGCCACAAACTGTGTGATTATTTAAATTAAAGTAATTAAAATTAAATAATTATTTTTAATTTTAAAAGTAATTTAAAATTACTTTAAAATTAAATTTTAAAATTTAAAAATTTTAAATTTTAAATTTCAGTTTTTCAATCACACAAGCCACATTCAATGTGTAACATTGGTCCCAGAGGCTTTAACTTCAATACCTGCTGGAGTGTTGGTTATCTCAGAGGTTAGGTGTTAAGAATCCCACAGATTAGGGTGGATTTCACGTGAGCTGTTAGGAAACTCGGAGGTTTGGTGTTAGTCCGGTCTCAGAGAATGGAGTATTGGCAATCCTATATATATGGCATATATCACTTGCTGTTCAGGTGAAGACATGCATTTCCTAGGAGATACGTGTATTTTATATATTTATTTATTTATTTATTATATATTTATTTATTTAGTGCTGTGGCTTATTACTAGAACTCAAGGAGTTAGAATTTACTCTGGGTCATTACACACAAGCTTCTCAACTTTTTAAGTCAACAGCATGTCCTTCTAAGTCTCTAACTGTAGATCAGAGGATCTTATAGCAAGTATAATCATTGAGCCCTGTAAATCAAGAACTCTGGTTGCAGCCCATCCTCAATTTTTAAATTGTGAAAAGTTGTAGGAGCTGCAAGTTATGTGCTATTTTTAATATACAAAATATATATATAATATACAAAATATATATAATATACAAAATATATATAATATACAAAATATATATATAATATATATATAATATACAAAATATATCTGGAGGTTTTGTCACAGATTAACAAACACAAATTATTGAGGAGATTATTTATTATTTTAATTATGTGACATTATCTTTCCCACTGACGAAAGCAATCAAAATGACTAAAATTGAATCAGTGAAAATGAATAGATTCCTAAAGGTTATAAGTGTTGTTGAAAAACAGCATGCATTTATTAAATTTCTTACATGTTACCCCAAAAAGGTTAGTGAGGTAAATACATAGTGACTCCTTCCTTGCGGGTTCAGAACGTGGCTAGAAGTAGACGTAATTCTGGAGATCATTTCATCAATTCTCTCACTCTCTAGATCAGGAAACTGACATTTAGGTTAGGTGCACTGACCATTTTCAGTGACTTTAACCTATACTGATAAAAATGTCAGGCAAGACTTTGATAGTAACAGGAACTAGACTGAATGACAATAATATTGTAAGCATTAAATCTCCAGTATTGCAGAATTATAGAGTTTTAGACTTTGAATTACTATAGCAGTGTCTGGTCCAGTGTTAGAATCCCCTTGACAACAGCCTTGCAGGGGGTCACCTGCCACTACTTGAACACTTACCCTGATGAGAAGCTGGATAGCAACCCATTCTATTATGTGGTAGCTTTTAATATTGGAAAGTTTTTACACTGAGTTGGTATTGTTATCCCTATGAATTCCACCCATGGGTTTTGCCCTCTGGAGCCAAGAACTGCAAAGTGTTTGCCGACAGCAATTATGTTTGCTCTAATTCTCTTCTTTTCCAGGAAAGACATCTCTAGTTCTGAGTTATATGTCATATGTGGGGCAAAGGTGAAGTGAAAGAAAGAGAGAGAAAATAATGTGCTGTGGCTTATTATTAGAACTCAAGGAGTTAGAATTTATCCTGGGTCAACAAATACAAGCTTCCCAACCTTTTTGAGTCAATAGCGTGTCCTCATTAGTCCCTAATTGTAGATTATAGGATCTTATATCAAATATAATCATTGAGCTTTGTAATTCAAGAACTCTGGTTGCAGCACATCTTTAATTTTTAGCTCGTGAAAAGACTAGCTACACTGAAAAGAAATCAAATGCCATGAATTACAGCATGGAGGGGAGATCCAATGAAATAAGAGGTGAGACCTTTTACTTACAAAGACTGTGGTCTGAGACACCTAAATTAATATCAGAATCTGTAGACTTCATGTTCACTAAAACACAATAATACTCAAAATATTATAGCTTTGTTATAAAAAATAAAATTCTTAACAGTTATTTAAATCCATCCTTAAAGAAAATCTCTTCCCATCTCTTCCAATATTAGTTAAAATTCCAGGAAACAACTGATATGCTAGGATATTCTTAGCTATGATTTAAATTAGATTTGGGAAAGTTGTATCATTTTCAAATGTTTTGTGGACAATAAAATATAAATTTACTTTGATTTTTAATTTTAATTTAAATCCTAGAAAGCACTCTTTTCTCTAGAAAACCTAGTACATGGATGGTGCTTATTTAAATATCATTGTCCTCATGAATTCAAAGTATAAAATCACTTATTTTCTAAATAGAGAGGCAGATGAATACATACATTTGTCTGGCAACTCCAGCTACATAGATGTTGATGTTTGCTCAAAAACTGATTTACCTACAGACGGAAATATTTTTAAAACAGTCTAAGAAACCAAAGACAAACAGACTTGAAATGGAATTTTGTTGCAAATTGCTTTGAGTCTGGTGGGATTTTTGAATTCTGACCATAACTAGATTTAGCTCTATGTAAATCTGCTCTTAAAAGGTTTCACTGTGTATAGGCCTATAGCCATTTATTCACTTACCCATTACACGTCATTTTGCATAGTGAGAACTGGCGAAAAGTGGATTCTGTTTATTAGATTGCCCAGGGGAAGGAGTAGGTCCAGTGAAAACATTTTTGCAAAGTGTTTTCTATTTATTTGCTAGAATGATAGCAATGTTAAACTTGAGGCATGTGTGTATATGCACGTTAAAATTAAGTTTGGTAATTAGGTGGTTTTACACAATGACTATTCAATTTATTTAGGGTCTTCTACATCCTAGGCATCTTGCCAAATGTTAGAGAGGATATAAAGATGAATAAGACAGTTCCCACCCCACACAGTGACTAGTGAAACCAATACCCAAAGAAATAATGGTATAGCATGCTGTCTTATAGGATGTACAGAATGTTGTTGTAATATATTGGGCTGGCCAAAATGTTTGTTCGGGTTTTCAGTAACATCTTACAGAGCAACCCGAAAGAACTTTTTGGCCAACCCAACAAAATAACAGATTGTGACATAGTAGAAAATTTCAAATACAAGTTCCATGTTGAATGAAGACTTTGAAGCTATGTACACTGAATCATGCAGAAAATTTTTTAAATTGTAAAATGAAATTATCCAACTCTCTCAAAATCTTTTATTTTCCATGTTTCTTCTTTGAAACAAAATATATTGTTTATTTCTTCCTGGCATTCTGAGCATCTTACCTTTGTCTAAAAGTTTTCCGTAAGAGTTTTTAGAGAATTTCCTGGGAGAAAAGATAATTTTGATCTGGGGCTTGAGGAAATGAAGATTTTCTGAGCAGGAAGGAGCAGAATCACACTCCAGGCCTAGGGACTTGCATGTGCAAAGGCGGGGAAGCTGTGATCTGAATGTGGGGATTGGGGAACACTGGGCTGCTTATTGGGGTATGAGAGGGGAAATGCTAGCAGATGCAACTAGAAAGACGTTGAAGCCAGGCTACTAAGAGTCTAACTACATCCTCAGGTAGTGGAGAAACAGCAGAGGGTTTTTAAATTTTGTTTTATTCTTAATTATTTGTAAATAATTTCAAATTTACAGAAAAGTTGTGAGTATAAATAGTATAAGGAACACCTGTGTATATATCCTTTACCCAGATTCACTTATTGTTAATATTTTGTTCCATTTGCTTTTTCATTTGATCTCTCTCTCTCCTTCTCATTATACACACATACATACATATATGTGTGTGTGCACATATACACACACACACATAATATGTTTTCCTGTACCACCTGAGAGTAAGTTGAATTATGGTCCTCTTCTCCTGAATACCTCTGTGTGTTTTTCCTATAAAGAGGGATATTCTCTTCATAACCACACAGCAGTTATCAGCTTTAATAAATTGAACCCTGATATAACAATTGTTAATCTAACCTGGAATTCATATGCCAGTTTTGTCTACTGAAGGAATAACATCTTTTAATAGCATTTTGCCCCTTCCAGTACAGGATCCAGTCTAAGATAAAGTATCACATTTAGTTTTTATGTCCTTTTACTCTTTTAATCTAGAATACTCTACAGCCTTTCTTTGACTTTTATGACACTGATATTTTTGAATATAGCCCCTTCTCTTTTTTTAGTAGATCAGTCTTCATTTTCACGAAGGGGATTTTATATAGGGGGTGACATAATCAGATCTGAATTTTAGAAAATGTCATTCTAGAGGCAATGTTAAGGATGGACCCGATGGCAAGGGACTATTGATATGGCAATGAAATAGGCTATTGTTGGCCAATATTCCCTTCTGGGCAGGCAGGGATACAGGGTCAGAGCCTGGCCAGGATCCCTGAAAGTTGGGGCAGGCAGAGAAAGGGATTCAAAATGTCTGAGTCCTGGGTAAGTCTGCTTCAGAAAGAAAAGAGCAGTCTGAAATGACAGGGAGTTGGTGGAGAAGCAAGACCCAGATCTAAAACAGTGGACTTGAATTTCAGATCGGAGCATAAAGCAAATCACATAATGTGAGGATCCTTCTGAAAAAATAGCATTACATGCACAGTTGAGCTTACAATAATGGAAAGTAAATCCTCATGAACTAAAAATTAAGATGGAAGAAAAAACAAAAAGCTAGGCATAAACTGAATTCTAGAAAACTTGAAGGGAGATTTCTGGCAGATGCAGGAAGTTAAGCCTTGAGTGCCAGTGAAGCAGGGAATGGAAAAGGGGTCCATGCATAAAGCCAAGATCATTGAGGGCTATACCCTCCATCAAAGAAAACAAAAATAAAACAACTATGGGCACTGTGAGGTGATAAGGAAGCTTGCCTGTCTTGGCCTGGACTTTGGGTAGAGGGAAAAAAAAGTCTCATGTCAGTTTGGATTTTAATTTATAGAAATTTTTCAGCCTAGAAATCTACATAAAAAGAAGCCAGAGGTAACACAGATTTGCCCAATAGAAGCAAATGAAAAACTGCTTGGGAGAGACATACCTTCAATGTAATCTATGCAAAGATTTCTACAGATAAAGCCTTGATGAAGATGAGTTCAATCAAAAACTATAAAACACATGTGGAGGAGGAGGGTATCCACTGTAAGAATCCACAGAGACAACTAAACAGCAGAGTTAAATTCCCAGGAACTTGAGATAATAGAACCACTGACTTAAGGCTATAAAATAAGCATTTAAAAATGGTTAAAGACCTAAAAGAACTAATCTAAACCATAAGAAAAGAATAAGATACTTGGGGGGAAAAACAGAAATTTTTGAAAAATAAACAAGATAGAACTTCTAGAAATACAAAATACAGTTAATTTAAAAATTCGGTTAAATAGAAAATTGGTTACAATAAAAGGAAAATGAGTAAATTGGGAGACAGAAAAGATATTTAAAAGAGTAAGAGATATGGTGGAATGAGAAGAATTATTTGGAATACAAGAAAGAGAGTAGAGATAATCATGGAGACACAATATTCAAAGAAATAAGGGCTGAGAATTTTCCAGAATAAATGAAAGGTATGAATCATCAGATTCTAAAAGCACAAGGGAACCCAAATGAAAATAAATACATACCTAGGCACATTGTGGGGGAACTATGAGCAAAAATAATCAAAGGAAAGAAAAGATATTAAAAGTAAACAGAGAAAAAAAGACATTATCTTTATTTTTTTTTTAATTTTTATTGAAATACAGTTGACTTACAATGTTGTGGTAGTTTCAGGTGTACAGCAAAGTGATTTAGTTATATATTTTATATATATGTATTTTTTTTCTTTTCCATTATAGGTTATTATAAAATATTGAGTATAGTTAAGACATTATCTTTAAATGTTAATTACACTGATAGCAACAATAGAAGCCAAAAGACAATAAAATAATATTTTCAAAATGCTAAGAGAAAATAGCTGTTAACTACAAAGTCATACCCTGATAACCATTAAAGAACATGAGGGACATAAGAAACATTTCTTGACATATAAACACCCAACACACAAATATATGTATATCTACACTTGAATACAATCAACTCTTTTTTTATAGGAGACGTCTATTTTTTTTTTAATTTTTATTTATTTATTAATTTTTCGTGGCCACACTGTGCAACTTGCAGGAGCCTAGTTCCCAGCAGGGACAGACCTGTGCCCCCTGCATTGTAAGGCAAAGTCCCAACCACTGGACCGCCAGGGAAGTCCCTATGATCAACTCTTAATAAAAGAATTTCTAGGGGCTTCCCTGGTGGCGCAGTGGTTGGGAGTCCTCCTGCCAATGCAGGGGACACGGGTTCGTGCCCCGGTCCGGGAGGATCCCACACTCCGCGGAGCGGCTGGGCCCGTGAGCCATGGCCGCTGGGCCTGCGCGTCCGGAGCCTGTGCTCCCCGGCGGGCTCAGAGGCCGCAACGGTGAGAGGCCCGCGTACCGCAAAAAAAAATTAAAAAGAAAAAAGAATTTCTAGGGACTTACCTGGTTGTCTAGCGGTTAAGATTCTGAGCTCCCAAATGCAGGGGGCCTGGGTTTGATCCCTGATCAGGGAACTAGATCCCGCATGCTGCAGCTAAAGATCCTGCATGCGGCAACGAAGATCCCGCGTGCCACAATGAAGACCCGGCGCCGAGGTAGGAAGGAAAGAAGAAAGGGAGGGAGTGAGGGAGGAAGGAAGGAAGGAACGAGAAGGGAGGGAGGGAGGAAGGGAGGAAGAATTTCTAAAGGATGTACTTCAGGAAGGGAAAACTTTTACCCAGAAGGTTTAAGTGCAAGAAAGAATGATGAGCAAACGAATTGTTAAATATGTAACCGAATAAACATACAATTGAATAAATCACTAAATTACAATGTCTAATTTCAGGTTAATAAAAAGAAAGAACTAAAATGTGGGCAACAATTACGTGTAAAATGAAGGAGGGATGATCAAAGGGATGTTAAAGGGATCTAAGGTTCTTGTGTTTAAAAATAGGTAGAGAAATTGTTTAATTTTAATATAAATTTTTTTAATTTAAGGATAATCACTAAGAGAATAGTTATAGGGTATATACTGTCCAAAACATCAGTGAAGGGAAATAGGAAAAAGCTGTGATTGATCCAAAAGAAGGCTAGAAAGAAGTTTTTTTAACAAAAAAACTTCTTTTTTAAAAAAGAAGTTTTAAACAGCAACAACAACAACAACAAAAGAAAGGCAAAGAGAAGATCCAAAATAAGAGAAATAACTCCAAATATATCAGAAATTATAATACATACAAGTGGACTAAATGCTTCCGTTAAAAGATTGAGATTCTCAATTGAATGGAGGAAAAATAATCATCTTTACCATCTTTATAATAGAAATACCTAAAATTTAAGAGCATATTTGAAGTAAAAGGGTTAAAGATGAAATCGACAAATTCTAAACAGCTGTAGTCTCTATAGTAATATCAAGCAAAATATTTTTTTAAGGAATGAAGTATAATTAGGGATTAAATAATTAAAGGAACAATTCCCAAGACAATATAACAACTTTTAATTTAAATATGGCTAATAACATAGCTTTAAATTATGTAACAAAAATTGACAGAGTTGTATTGGGAGAGATAGGTGTAGAAAGAAGTAATAACAAGTTAAATTTGAGGTGAGTACCTGTGAAACCTCCAGTGAGAGATCTTAAAGGCAGTTGGACATAACTCGTCTGTATCTCTAGAGAGAGGCCAGATTTAAGTCTAGAAATTTGAAAGTACAGACTGTATTACTCCAAGTTCAATAGATTCTGAGCTTCTTGAGGAGAAAAATTACATATTCAACTCTGTAAGGCCCTTGTGCCTATCACAGTGTCTTATACAAGTGCTCAATAAAGGTTAAATTGAACATAATCTAATAGATATTGACTTTTTTAGAATGTACACGTTTTTAGTTCTAGAGATTAATATTTGCTGAATGAATACTATGGGGACTGTAAGAAGGTTTGAGACATAGTTCCTGCCTTTAGGAATATTGTAATTCAGTTGAAAGATTTTTTTTAAAAACCCAGTTACTTGAGAAATTAAAGAGCAATACTCAATTGTCCATAATCAAGGTTTAATTGCTGTAGTATTTGGGTGAAAAGAGAAATTTCACCAGAGATTTGAGACATTGGAGAAAGCTGTAAATAAGTGAAAGTTTAGTTGGTCCTTGAAAAATGGGCATCTTCGGTTGAAAAAAAAGAGGGAAGAGAACATTTTGGTTTGAAGAATTAGCATAAATAAAGGTTTAGAGGTAGAAATTATTGTATGTATTTGTGTGACATTGATGATGCTAATTTCACTGTAGCATAAGTGGTGAGGAATGGTAAGAGAGAAGGCTGGAGAAATGGTCATAGGAAGTTATGGAGGACCTTAAACTTGTTAGGGGTATTGGGATTGCTTACTAGGTAATATAGAATCATGGGTTCATAAGTTGGTTTGATAATTTTTATAAGCTATTTCTATAAATAATCTGGAAGTAATGTGTGAGAGGGCTTGAAAAAAGAAGGGAATGGGGAAGCAGGAAAATCTGTTAAAATGTATTTAAAGTAATCCAGGTATAAACTCATTACGTCCAGGGCTAAAGTAAAACCAGGGGAATGGAAAAATAGGGTAAATTTGAGAGACACTTCAAAAAAAGAAGTGACAGAATTTGCTTTGATTGGGTATAAGCAAACAAAATTAGAAATGTCAGCGTTAAACCTAGAGTAATGATGGTATCCTGGACAAGCAACTAATGTGAAGAAGAGTCAATAATTCATAAATCCATAGAAATTTAGAGATGGTAAGGACCTTAGAAATTATATCCATAGACCCTTCTTTTCAAAGATGAGGAAACTGACATCAGAGAGTTTATGTAATTAGTTCATGGTTACCCCAGTGGTTAACTTTGAGAAAATGGCTAGAATCCAAGGAGAGATACCCTGAGCGGTTGGGATGGTGCTACTGGTGGGAAATCATCGTTGGATGTATTGATCTGGGGAGTCATCTGAAAGGCAATTGGAGACATAGAAGTGGATGTACTCTTCAAGGAGAGGTTATGTAGGGATGAGAGAAGAGAAACAACGATAAAGTCACAGGGAATTTCCACTATTAGGAATTCAAACTAGAAGGGAGATGGCTCCCAAAGGAGTTTGGAAAGAATAGATTAGATATGAAAACAATCAGACGTGGCCAGATCCAGATCCTGTCGTATGTTGCCCTTATGATTTCAGATTTTTGTTACTTATTTTATTTTGCACAAAACTCAGTATCCTACTGCATTTTTATGTAACCATCGCTACATGTTCTGTCAATACTTTATTTCATGTTGATTTTCCTCCCATGGATGTCCCTTTCTTTATTAATGTTTAATAATATAATAAACAAACATGAACTAATATTTCATGTTTGAAACCTTGACAATAATATACCTATGTACTACTCTTCCATCCCATCTCTCTGACTCACCACACCTAATATAAGCACAATTCTTTGCATTTTCATGTAGTTTTATCACTATATGTATACATATACCTGCTAAATGAATTTTGTAGTAACTTTTTTACTTTAAAGGGGCTAAAAGTAATCTTTGGAACTTGCTTTTGCACACAGAATTATGTTGTTAAGATTCATCCATATTGTTGCATGTAGCTGTAGTCCGTTCACTTTTACTGCTCTATAATATTCCGTATATGACTATGCCACACTTTATTTTCCTGTCAAAGGTCATTTAGCCTATTTCCAGATAGTTCAGTCTATTTTGAATAGTGCTTCTACGAACATTTTCGTACATGCCTCCTGGTGTATATTGCAGGGACTTCTATTGGGTATATAGCTACATATATTGATTTAAAACTCTTTCTGGGGACTTCCCTGGCAGTCCTGTGGTTAAGACTCTGTGCTGCCACTGCAGCGGGCATGGGTTTGATCCCTGGTCAGGAAACTAAGATCCCACATGCTGCGCCGTGCGGCCAAACAAACAAACACTCTTTCTGAGAAGCATAGCACATTAGAATGGCATTAGGTGAATTCTGGTTGTGGAAATTCAAGTCTAAAATAATCAACATCTTTTCCTAAAGTGAACAGATTCAAATACCACGCTAGGAGCCTTCTAAAGTGCCCACATCTAGGTAAGGGATATTTACCAAATGTTTTCTTGGGGAGCAAATTATAAGCTGGAGTTGGTCACTGATTTTTTTCCACTGACCCAATTTAATGTCACTGCTATTTTCAGGATACAAAAGGAAAACTGAGGGCCAGAGGCAAGGAAGAGAGGTAACAGGTTAACTGAAGCTTAGCACTGCTTGGCAGCTGGTCCAGAAAAATTCACCTTCATCTCGTTTGAGGGTCCTCTTACCCTCCCTAGCAGCCCTCCTTGTGTGCGAGTGAACAATATGAACAAAAAGAACCAAGGAAAAGGGCTCTGTCAGATTTGTTCACTCAGAATCAGTTGATTGTCTGCCAAGAAAAGTTTCTCATCTTCAAGAGGTTCTGAGCTTAAAATTCTCATCTCTTTGTGAACACACAAGAAAGAACTCTTCTCTGGTCAGGGATCCTGCATGTGTGTATGTGTGTGAACACAGGCACAGACAGACGTGCAAAGGAAAAGTGAACACTGGACAGACACAGAAGCTATACTGCCATTCTCTTTATTATTGTCTTCTATTTTCTGAGGTGTTACAAATATATTTTCACTTAAATAGAAATTGTTACTATAACCTAAATAGCAATAACCTTGTTGCTGAAACTTCCCACTCATTTTTACTTGCAGTAACCATACCTTGAAAATCTATGTACATTTTTAAGTCAAGCCTCCTAATTTCCTGTTTTAACCAAGCATCTTAGCCTTTGTGCCCAATGACAATTTGCTCCCTTTCACACCCATCTCGAAGGGTGTCATGATGAAAGGGAAAGAATGGTTATCTGGTTATAAATGGCTGCAGAAACAGAGGACCACCCAAAGGGGCCAATGGAATTAGCAGTGTGATGTGAGCCATATTGCCTTACAGTGAGATCTTCTTTGACAGGACCTTAGGGAAGAATCTTGTGGTCTCTAATTTCTAGTCATTTGCTGTACTCCTTTTCTTCTTGGAAACTAGATTTTTTAAGAAGTTGAATAGTATACAAATGGCATGCATTTAGGTGGAACACAGTGCCAACGCATTACCAATTATTCCAAGCCCACACACAAAACATACATAATGAAAGTATTGTTTCTGAATTGCCGTGTGCATTCTACAAGAAGATATTTAAATCAAGATGGAAACAGCAGAGGTTTCTTCCTTCTTTGGACAGTACTGTAGGGCATAAAAAGGAACTATAGCTCTTTTCCTTACTGTGTCAAACGAGGATGCATTTCCCAATTTTTTTTTTACTACCCCCATCAAAAGGGCTGGATGTAAATTGTATCCAATTAAGGTCTGTGCTTACAGGTACATTCCTGTAAAGTGGATATTATTTGGAAATTCTTTATGTAACCCCTACTCAGCATTTATCTCAATATATTGTTAATATTTAAGGTTTTTAGACTCAGTCCTATGAAATAATATTATCATTGCATGTTTACCCACCTCCAGTTTCCTGTAACAAAATATGAAAATTTGACTGCAAATATGCAGAGTAGAAAAGGTGAATTCCTCTTGTAGAAAGAGCATTAACTGGAGCATTCTGATTCTCGTTGAGAATTAGTACAGCATTTTTTTTTACAGATAAAAGAACCTCTTATCTTATGAAGAGCTGCATTAATTACAGCCTGAAATTCTGTTTCACGTATCCTGTTTCAGAGCCAAGGAGAGAGCAGAAAAGATGTTTGCTGTTGGAAGTCTATACTCCCATTTTCTTTTTCTTCTTGTAAAATAGCTTTCTGAAAGGTAAATAGTACACAAATGCCATGAGTTTAGGTGGAACACAGTGCCAAAGCAATGCAGTAGCTATAACTTTAAAAACAAATCCCAATGTTATGAGTAACTTTGCTGATCATAATAAAAGAAGATGAAATTTAATGTCAATAGCAGTAAGAGTGTAGGAGGTAATTCTATTTCATTTTCTTTTCAGACAAAACAGAAACAGGACGTGGTGGTACAAGCAAATGAAAAAATCCAGGTAATAAAGAGTATAGACGTATCTTTGATCTACCTTGAGGCCAAAAGCTTTGAATTTAGAGCTATAAAAGGAAGTTAGGAAGTTTTCATTTTCTAGAATTATATTAAGACCTATAGTTCTTCTTATTTCCTCACATTACCCTTATTGGGTGACAATGATCAACCAAATAAATGGATATATAGGAGGGATGTGAGAATAATCTATTGAGCTGATGTTCTCTATGACAGCGATACTATTGTACATGCCAAGTTCACCAATACCTACTTCCTGTTTTCTTTGCATCTCTTCTTGAACTTTGTCCCCTTTCCTATTTACCTCCAGTGATTGGTTTAAGTCCAACTTGGTGTGCATACAAGCCTGCTATATAGTGGTGCTGCCTACATGCTCAGGGTTGGGGAAAAATTCTTTCCTCATTTATTTATGCATCTATAAAGGAGCCAGGATACTCTTATCACTGTTACTATAGACCACATTTTCTATAACACATCCAGGAAGAGGATCAGGTCAAATGGAATACTTATAAGATATGAAGGAATTTAAAGTAGCAGCAGGCAAGCCTAATTCCATCAGATAAAGCACAAATAATAATCCTATTACTCTTCTATAAAAGTCCTAGGTAAATAAACATGTTGAGTCCAATAAAATAACCAAGTCCAATATGGGACTGAGAGTCACCAAAGTAAAGCCAGTGCCCTGAGGTGCTCAGAATGAGTTCACGTTTACAAATGGTGTTGCCTGATGTGGTAGAAAGAGCCCCACAAACCTAGATTTGAGTTTCAGATCTGCCATTGATTGGCTGGTGACCTTGGCCAAGTGACCTTCTGATCCTCAGTACTCCCCCACAAAGGGGAAAATGATACTTAGCTTGCTGAGCCATTGGTAAGGGTAGATATATTGTACAAAGTGTCTAGAACAGTGCCTGGCACATATAGGCTCAAAAGTAAGCTGCTTTTGTTGTTACTGCTATTAAGCATCTTGGCACACTGCTTTTCTATCAAATGCCTCTAATATTATAATGAACATAAAGACCTCACTGAACCTGAAATAATAACTAAAATAATGGAATGCCTTAAATTCAGAGAACAGTTCTGATCCAAAGCACTTAAAACTCTCCTCTCTATTTCTCCTCTGATTAGTTTTGTAAAGTGAAAGGAATGAGGACATCCAAGTACAGGTGCAGGGGTAGGATGGGATATCAGTGCCTGGCCACTTTCTAGCTGCACCACTTTTTTTTTTTTTTTTTGCGGTACGCGGGCCTCTCACTGTTGTGGCCTCTCCCGTTGCAGAGCACAGGCTCCAGACGTGCAGGCTCAGCGGCCATGGCTCACGGGCCCAGCTGCTCCGCGGCATGTGGGATCTTCCCGAACCGGGGCACGAACCCGTGTCCCCTGCATCAGTAGGCGGACTCTCAACCGCTGCACCACCAGGGAAGCCCTAGCTGCACCACTTTTACCAGCCAAGCCACCAGGGATGTCTCAAAGGATCCCATCCACTACAAAAAATGCAAATGAATTGGAGTCACCTGAAAAAAAATAAAGAATTTGGAAAATGAGCAATTTACACAGAAGCTAAGAATTGAGGCAAAGACGTGGATTCCTCTCAAATATCATTTAAAAAAATTTTGTCCAGAATTAGCCCAGTCATTGCTTCCGTTCTCAGCTTTTCTCAAGCTGTCAAAAGAGAGCCAAACTTAGTTCTTAGTTCCTTCAGGTTTCTTGCTGGGTGCAAAATGATAGGAGGCCCTTCATCTCCTCCCTGGTGTTGCAATCCTTTCTCTTTGCGATAGCTTCATCCACCAACAGCCTCACGCCAACACTTTGCCTACTATTTTCTTCTCTGTCTCTCCTTCCCCTGTGGCCACTTGGCCAGCTTGCCAGCAGTGGATTGGCCCGGAGCAGTGAGCCGTCACGTGATCGACTCCCAGCCGCTGTGAAGCACCCACGTGTGAGTTTTCCATGACGCACCTTCTGCCGTCACACAGGCTCTCAAGTAAATCAATGGTCAAATCTTTTCCAAAAGTGGTTTTGACAAAGAGCAGCTTAAATCGCCCAAGATGTTGACAAATGGGCTGTTATCTAGTAGAGCGAGTAAAGCAACCCATTTGAACGACAAGAACAGATAAGGCCCACCTCTTTGTCTCCTTGCCTTTTTACACTGATATTCCTGGGGAGACAAAGGAAAAGAAGAAAAGGAAACAAAGGCAGATCTCTAGCTGGCTGTCCCAGGGTTGATTAGGATGCTGGTCTGTGTGGCAGGTTTCTAGGTTCTCACCCAACTTCTTGGCCGCTATTCAAAGGATTTAACAGTGCGCTTTGTAAATAGTGGTGTACAAAGCCAGTCTAAAAATAGTACATTTCCAGGGTCTGAATTGGGTGAGTGGAGTGAGTGGCAATAGCTGTATTGTACAAGACAGATTACAAACAAGTTACTCCATGGTGCTTGATATGCAGGGTTATGCACATGCTTCATCTGGCTTCGTTAAATCATGCAAACACATTTACCAACGTGCTTGATCGTTTTGTTTATTTGTGCTCTGGAGAGCTTGTGTGTGTTTATGACCGACGAATGTACATGTTCTATTTTCTGACAATCAAACAAAGCTCTCCCGATGAGGTAAACAGCTGAGTTAAATAGTGGAGCCGACGCTACTGAGAATCGCTGATGTGACACTATGGTGGTTGTTAATGACAGGTTTCCTGCTGCGCTTGCTGCCCTAAAGGATTTTTGCTGAAGGTGGGAATCAACAACGGGGTGTGACGATTAGGGGGACTGCTAGGTCTGGCTGAAATCTCTCTGGAAACCATGTGCGTGAACGCTTGCGCCTCACTAGTGATTTTTCACCGAGGAAGCTACCGCGCTTGTTCTTCCTTGCCTTCACTCCCGTGGATTGGCTGTGTGGACCACGGAGAGTAGAACAGTCCTTGCTGTTGCCGACTGCAGAAGGCAGGTCCCAGGTCCCTTTCACAGAAGAGTCAGGCTCGGGGAGAATCCCAAAGGAACTTTAAATAAAAACTTGATTTTCTGAAATGAGATGCTGGGAATGTGTTTTGCAGTCATCTGAAAGCAAAAGACCCCGCGTCTATTTTCAGCTGTAAGTGGTGGTTGTTCCTATATATGTTGAGGAGAGAAATGTTCTCTTACCAAAATACAACGTAATTATTGCCTCCATAAATAATTGTCTTCCAGGCAGTTTGGAGATGCTTTTATTTACTACAATGTGGTAACTCTTAGGTGAAGTCCTTGATTGTTCTGGCAGGTCGATTTCCTCGTAGAAGACAGAAACTTAGAACAGGGACAGCTCTTGAAGGAACTGGACCAGAGAAATACATTAAAGAGGATTAAAACAAAAGCAAAAATAAAAACCCAGGCTGTCACTTTAGCAAACATTTCTCCTACCCAAATTTCATACCTTTAACTTGATACAGTCTTGGGTAAATTGGGTCTGATGGTCTGGGAGTGTACATTTTGACACTCCGCTCTCCCCTACTTATGTATGACTTGGGAAAGGTACAGAAATGCTTTGGCCCTCCAGTTTCCTCGTCCATAAAATGGTGAGAATAATACCCATCTCACCGTGAGGACTGAATTAGGTAATGTAAGCAAAGCACTTGGCCCATGATAGTAAATGGGAGGCAATTAGACAGCATTCCTGGACATGGCCTTCACCTGCCTAATAACATCCTAGTCTCCCTCAAAATGCGTATCATCTCATAGGCTGAAGACAATGCAAATGTCTAATTCCTTTTGAGAATTACCACCATCGTCATTGTTATTATCCTCTTTGTTGAATGAACAGTCCAGACAGCATTAAATCAGAATTTCCTGGCATTTCCCTCTTTATCAATAGCTACGTGATATTGGGTGTTAATATTTCTTTAGAGCTGCCGTGGAAGGTGACATAAACCATGATTTGTGCCATTCTGGAATTTCCTCAACCTGGCTTTTTATTTCTTATGCAAAGGAATTATGCTTTTTTTCCAATAAGGCAGATGTTTGTTTACATCCCTAAAGAGTCAGAAAAACAACATAGATTTCATCTCTTGTTTGAGACTGAATTTTCCAAACAATTGAAAGACTATAACTGAGTAGACTTTTGGGGGGCACACCCTCAGGCATGAGCAAAGTAAGCTCTGGAAGAACCTGTTGAGTTATGGAAACATGAAGAGCCAAATAACATCCTAAAAGTCGTGGTCACAGCAAAAATATTTACCCACAATGTTTGTGAAGTTAAGAAGGACATGTAAGGTAGCTCTATAAATGGAAAAATCAAACTGTGTAATGCAGATGTTACCTCTGCTAGTAACTACTTTCCATATTGGCTTTCAGTACTCATGCTACAGTGTTCTAAACTTATTCTACAAAGAAGGATCACTTTATGTATAGTGATCATTATCCAAAGTTAACTAAGCTCCTTATAAACAAAGTCTCAGAAAACATATAAAAATATTGGAATTGACCTTTTTTATAAAATTTTCACCTCACTATACTTCAAAATCATACTGAAAAGACAAAAGATTTTGAAAATTGTCCAAATTTCATTTTCACTGGCCAAATTGAATTAATTCCTCTGTTTTCTCTTCAGAGGGGCACAATTGTGCCTCTAAGGGGCTTCTCTTCTCAAAGGGATAAAAATGCACAAACACAGCAACTAAAAGAATGACATTCAATTGATCTGAGATTTGTTTTGCTTTTCTGTTTTATTGTAAGCCTATCTACTAATGTGCTGACCGTGTTCTAGGCATTGAGAGGGATTAAAAGCTGTCACTGTGCTCATGGATCTTGTTGAGGGAGAAATGACTCTCATCTAAAAACTACTCAAGGCAGTGTCCATAAGTCCCCAGTTAAATTGAATCAGCCACTAATATAATGGCAGAGCTCAACAAGGCTGTGTATGGTTAACAGCAGGTAGGCTGGTGTGGCAGAGAAGTGGAATTTAGTGAAGGTAGATGAGGGTGGCTATTATGGGCTGAATTATGTGCCCCCCAATTCATATGTTGAAGTTCTAACCCTCATACCTCAGAATGTGACTGTATTTGTATATAGGGTCTTTAAAGAAGTGACTAAGTTTAAGTGAGGTCATTAGGATGGGCCATAATCCAACATGACTGGTATCCTTCTAAGAGGAGATGAGGACACAGACACACACAGAGGAGCGATCACGTGAAGACACAGGGAGAAGATGTTATCTGCAAGCCCTGAGGAGAGGTCTCCAAAGAAACCAACTCTGCTGACACCTTGATCTTGGACTTCTAGCAACCAGAATTGCAAGGAAATAAGTTTCTACTGTGTGAGCCACCCAGTCTGTGGTACTCTGTTATGGGAGCCCGTGTAGCCTAATACAGTGGTCTTGAAGGATGAATGAGATTTATTTAGGTCGAGAAAAGAGGGAAAGTGGGTGCTACACTTCTGTCTCTCCTGTTATTCAATATTTGCATTTTATTTTCCTTGTTCGTGTCCTTGTCCTACTATTAGGTGTAGAAGTTAGAAGATAGTGGGGAGAAGGGAGATGGGAAAGGAATTCGGGAAGGGAGAAGTGAAAGCAGAGAAAAGAGACTCTTTGATACCAGACTTGTGTTTTACTAGAGACCATCAGGTATGGAAAAGCAACAAAAAGCAGCAACTATAAAAGCAGTGAGCAGTTTTAAAACCAAGGGATGGCATTAAGAATAAGGAACTGTAGAGTGTTTAACAAGGTTATCAAAAGTCTGAAATTTATCTGCACTCAATAAGGAGATCTTTATTGCTCACTTGTGGCATCTTGATAAGTTCAACCTCTATCTTCTAACGATAAATTCCAATATTATCATTATAGTTATGACTTATTTGATATTTATAACACCCCAGGGTTGCCTTCTTGCCACATTATTTTTGGGCTGTTGAGATACATTTTTTTTTACAATGGATATAAATGATGTAAATGTAATATGGAAGCATTTATATCAATAATAAAGACATGGCTGGGCTACTTAGTCAAATAGGACTTGTCACTCAAGCAATTCTCATTACCCATTAAATATTTCCCAGTGATTGAAGGGTTTTTAGTTGGTTGAGAAACATAATAGAGACAAATGCCAGTCTGTGAAGATAAAATGCTGCCTCAAATCTAAGCTGTTAACGTAGGAAGACCCTGAAACTTATCTAATATATTCTACCACCTGGACATAATTTGTTTTCAGTGGTGATGTCAAGAAATTTGTGTTTAAATGGCCATGTGCACGTCGTTGTTTCTTAAGGAAAAAGCTTATGTTTGGCCTAAGCTCCTGTGAGTAGTTTAGTCTCAGTAGTAAATTTAGAGAAATGTTTCTTTCTTTACAATTTTGCAAGTTGTGTTGGGAGATGGGCAGGAAATAGAATTACTGAGGAAGGGTTTTATACTCTGATCTAAACCATGAGGCAAATATTTGGTATGGTGAACATTTCTCCCTTCAGAACTCTCTTTTTTCTCTGCTAAGGACCAAAAGGCCTGGGTGCTTTCAGAGGTCCCTTTCTGGCCAAGGCCTGTGGGCTTCCCATAAGAAGTTCTTGCCGTTGGTGGCTTATAGCCTCTGGGGGTCATGCGAGGCCCTGCCTCGACCTGCTGGCTCTGCCTTGCATGCTCACTGTTGTTCACCCTTTGGTCCAGGTTCATGCTGTCCACTCATGGAGAGCTTTGGTCTGGATGCTTTGACCTTCTTCAGGTTCTGGGCTGAAGCGCCACTTTAATCAGCTTCCTATAATCAGGGACAGTATTCTTTACTCTCGTGCCCAGCTGCAGTTCCAGAAATTCCTGGCTGAGCCACTGCTTTCCCAGGAGAAAGAGGTGATCATATGAAACATTTGAGTGCTGAAGCTACAGTGGTTCCTGATGATTTTTTATGTCTCGGCTACAGCCTCATTATAAGGCTTAGCTGAATTCTTGACTTTAAGAACAAGGGGATATCACTAAAACCTTATAATTAATTTTCTCTCTGTCTCAATCTCTCTCACTTTTTTCCTTAAACCAGCTCAGGTTGGTTTCTGTTACCTGGAATGAAAGGAATCCTAACTAATAAAGCAATGCACATGCTTTACCTTATTTAACATGATTTTCACAACAAATCTGTGAGGTATTTTCTTTCTCTACTTTACTGATGAGGGAACAGGAATTAATAACTAAGTTGCCTAGGCTTTATGCCTCATAAATTTCAGGGATGACATTCGAACCCAAAGTCTGTGGACTCCAAAACCTGAACTTTTTCCACTGGGCCCTTATTCCTTTGGAGGTGCTCTGGCGGCTGGGAAGATCTTCCGCCATGACCTCAGAAAGACACTAAAGTTTTGTAAACCTTGAGGTAACAAAGATTCCAAGGATCACAATTGCCCCCTGTCTCCTGAGTCCCTGGCAGGACACCAGTTTCTGCCTGTTCTGCCTGCCCCTCCGCCCCTCCGCACAGACTGTGTATTCTTCTAGGGCTGGAGGAGAAGCTCCTAGGCTCCACAGGGAGCAGGATACACCACTCCTGACCCCACAAAAGAAAAAGAAAATCAAGTCTAGAAGGTTGTCTGTCCTTTGGATATGTCTTCTGACCTCTAATAGTCAGCAGGGTGCTACAGCACCAGGCGTGTGCCCTGCAAGGTGTCTCTCCCCTTGTATAAAGCTCAGAACACTCCTTCCACTGGAAAACGTGACCAGGATGGGTCAGTCTATTCTTTCCCAGAAACGCAGGGTCCTTTTTCCTTCCACTGAAAGCTGTTTTCTGATTCATTTGGTGATTAATTGTTTGGAATTCATCATTCAGATCCTGTTGGGGAGGTGAGGATGCTGCCCATCTGGGCCCTGTGGCCTGTGTCTGGCCAGGGAAGTGCTCTGGGGCTCCTGTCTTGACCAGGGCCTTTGATACCTTGCTATTGGCTTAAGAACCTGTTAAAGACATGGACATAGTTCCCCGGTCTTCCTAATGACTTGAGTGATCATTAAATGACTATTTTGTGCACAGAGTAGAAATAGAAATTATGATTCTCCTTCCATGGACGATGAGCCCATGTATCAGGGCCAAGTTCTTGGTGTTGGAATTCTCTCCTTTCTGATCAAGTGTGGCTCCATGGAGTTGGTAATTGATTTTTTTTTTTTTCCTCTGTGATGATTCACATGGCCATTTGATGATTGCTATAACCACAGTAGCCTGGCTGAGGTTTACAAAAGGGGAATAATAATTAAAATTTGGAGATCACTCTCCACTCCCATCTTCATTTTCAGTTCCCTCTATCTGACAAAAGTTTGTTGGCAAAGTGGTGGCCAGTTCAAGAATTTGGATTAGTTGTTAATGTTCCACTGATAGTTTTCTTAAGTACTTACGGGGGAAGGTAAAGCAGACTAAGATTAACATTAGGTTAATCTCACTTTAGTACCTGGCAGAGAGTAGTCTCTGAATAAATGTTAGAAGGATGAATTACATAATAGATTATAAAACATTGAATAAAAAAAGAATCTATGGTACATCATGATGCTCAATGAGAGACAGAGATAGGGGAAGTGATAGAGAGAGAGAAGGAGAAAGAGGAAGAGAAAATTCTTATCTATAGAAGAATAACTGTTAATAAAAAAGAAGGGATTGGATTAGAAAAAAAGCACTATTTTGCAATCCCAGTGTAATATTTGGTCCAGGCAAGGATCATCAACAAATGCTAAAGCCACTGGGTGAAGGGTTGTTAGGAAAGAAGTTATTCACGAATCTCAAAATATCAACTACCAGATCACTTATTAATTACCAGAGGGAAAGCATATCTTTGTAACAGACATATAGCAAATAACATTTTAACCATGCTGTTACTCAAAACATCACCAATAATGGGACAAAGTGACATTATGTCTCTCCTGATATGATGCAGTCTGAAATACGCAACCATATCGCCTGTTAATTTTTTTTCAAAAATATTTCAACTGAAGCTAATTATGAGGAAATTATCACACAAATTTAAAATGTTAGACTTTCTACAAAATAAGTGACCTGGACTATTCCAGAAAGGTTGATCTCATGAGAAATGAACAAATTAAGGAGCTAGTTCTAGATTAAAGAAGCCAAGGAGACATAACCAAATCTAATGTGTGAACCCTGAATGGATCCTAGAGTTTAAAAAACATTGTAAAGAACATTGTGGGGTCGATTAGGGAAATTTAAATACAGAGTATACTTTCATGATATTAATCAATGTTAAACTCCTTATGTGTAATAATGGTTCTGAGGTTGTGTAGAAGAATGCTCTTGTCTTATAAGATACATTTTTTTCTTTTTTTTATAACTTTTTATTTATTTATTTTTGGTTGCATTGGGTCTCCGTTGCTGTGTGCGGGCTTTCTCTAGTTGCAGTGAGCAATGGCTTCTCTTGTTGTGGAGCATGGGCTCTAGGCACATGGGCTTCAGTAGTTGCAGCACATGGGCTCAGTAGTTGTGGCTCGTGGACTCTAGAGCACAGGCTCAGTAGTTGTGGCCCATGGGCTTAGTTGCTCCGCTGCATGTAGGATCTTCCCGGACCAGAGATTGAACCTGTGTCCTCTGCATTGGCAGGCGAATTCTTAACCACTGCACCACCAGGGAAGTCAAAGATACATCTTAAAGTATTTAGAGATAAAGTGTCATGATGTCTGCAATTTATTTTCAAATGGTTCAGCAGTAAAATTATACATATGGTATGTATAGTGTGTGTGTGAGAGAGAGAAAGAGACAGAGACAGAGAAAGTAATTGGAGCAAAATGTTAACAGTTGTTGAATCTAAGTGAAGAGTATATATTGATTGTACTATTCTTTCAACTTTTCTGTGGATTTGAAAATTTTCAAATAAATTACAGGGGAAAAAGGAATAAAGAACAGACTGACTCTCACCTTATGAAGGAGTTAGAAAACCCAGGTAATTCTCTTCCTGAAATAGGTGAGAGAAGTTGGAAAGTTAGGCAGAATAAATAGGAAATAGAATCATAGAATGTTATCAGTTGAAGGATCTTTGAAGTCTAATGTTCAGACTGATTCTGAGAAATAATCTGCAAGAAAAAAATTTTCTGGCTAAATCAATTGGGGAAATAAGGCATTACTCTATCTCTCTCTTTGGAGAATCACAATGAATAGTATTAGGACGCTAAAGTTCTGAGTAAGGAAATGTGTTTAATATTGTTTAATGTCACAATTCCAAAACTTATCTGACCACAGAGCCTCTTTTTTAAAACATGACCCCCACTAATTTCGTCAGAAACGATGTTCCCCAGAACAGACCTAGAGAAATCCTGATCCAAATCAACACCCTAATTTAACAAGGAAAGAAACAGAGACTCAGAATAGTTGATTTTCTGAAGGTCACAGTGGAAGAGCTGGACCAAGAACTCAGGTTAGGAGAAAGGTGATACAAAGACACAAATGCTTGATGGCATTCACAGAGAAGGGAAAAATGTTTCTTATAAAAATCATGCTGATTGAAATAGTTAATGTCATTTCAACCAATGAAAACCCCATATTTTACCCCATTTATAGAAGTTCTACCTATAGGATCTGTTCTGCAAACATGACACCTTTGTTTATAACCGTGGAGACACACGTTGTTTGCTCCTAACATCTTACCAGACGTGAGAAAACGAATGATACAAATCTATGTTTCATTCTAGTATATGGACTAAATATTACAGGGAATTGTGATAGAATCGCCCTGTCTTAAGTTACACTGTTTAACAGTAGTGATGGGCTAAGGGGGGAAAAACTCCATGTTTTATCGCTTTACAAGCCAACCACATTAAGAACATACATCTGCTTTAAGACTACACCATTTCTTTTCCAGTGCCCAAGCAGATTTGCTCTGGGCTCAAGGAGTTATCAAACCCGGCTCTGTCTCTGATAGCTGCAGTTTGCATTCGGAGTGTGAACACAGCCCTGGTGCAGGACTGCAGTCTCAGTCAACAGATGTCAACTCCCCTTGGAAAGGCGCTGCTGTCTCACAACGAGCAAAGAGAACTGAAGGAGTTCCCTTCCCTTTATGGCTTTTATCTCTCTAGTTAATAGGAGATGATGCTTAGAGCAGGCAATTCTTGAGCAATAAAATCCAGACAGCAAATAAAGCAAGGGGAGAGGGAAGAAAATTACAGTGTAAGAAGTTTTCCTTTGTTTACTATGTTTAATTGGGATTCCACACGTGAATGAAGAAGAGAAGAGGTTCTCTCCCAGGGTGACTGGGAAGGAGAAGAAGGTGGGTTTCCTCTGCCTGTGTGCTTTTTAATGTGCAAATTAGTCAGAGCCTTTCTCAGCCTGGGAGAGTTTGTAGCTCTGAGTACAGGGCCAGTGTCTCAGTGGGTGCTCAGTAAATATTAACTGAAGAGGAGGATGGCTTTGAGGAGTGGACTTAATTGTATTCTCGCAGGCGCAGCCCTCTAGATGCACACAAATGACCCCTTCAGTTAATGAGAAAGGTCTCTGTTCTCTCAGTCGTCTTCCACCTCATCTGCAGACTCCCTCCCAACCCACCCTGCCGTCTGTACTCAGAGACTGACGAGAACAAAAAGGGAAGCGTGGAAACAACAGCTGCTGCAGCCTCACTGCGTGTGTGGTCTCCTCCACAAGACTCACCACTGTACCCTCCTTGAGCTGGCAGCAAGTGGAAGGGGCTGAAGGAATCAGCTGGAGAACTAGGTGGGGACTGCAAAAGGGAGCATGGTACGGGGCATTGCATTACCATTCCCAGCAACTCACACTCCTTCTAACAGGATCACACAACTTGCAGTGCCTCCTATGGGGGAGTAGACAGTTTCCGCACCTTTGATGTCAGGCTTGGGCATGTGAGTACTTTCGCTAATGGTATGTGGGTAACCTTGACTATGCCTCATCCAAGTGAAAGCTCTAAAAGCCTGCTATGAACTGAATGTTTGTTCTTCTCCCCCCAAATTCGTATGTTGAAGCCCTAACCCCCAGCACAATGGGTTTAGGAAGTGATTAGGCCATGAGGGTGGAGGCTTCATGAATGGGATTAGTGCCCTTAGAAGAAGAGATGTGAGAGAGATGATCTCTTTCTCTCAGCCATGTGAGGATAAAATGAGAAGACAGGTGTCTATAAGCCAGGAAGCAGACCCTCACCAGACTCTGAATCTGCTGTTGCCTTGATCTTGAACTTCCCAACTTCCAGAACTGGGAGAAATATATGTTTGTGGTTTAAGCCATTCACTCTATGGTATTTTTGTAATAGCAGCCTTAATTGACATAGATAGACTCATTGTATATTTCCATCAGCTCTCTTGCTATTTTCTCTTTGTCATAGAGTGGCATGTCCAAAAATGGACTACTCTTTCAGCCTGGATCTAGAATGAAGAAAACACAAAGAGAGCTTTGATGCACATGTCTTCTTCATTACAGATCCCAGAAAAAGCCTTTGCAGTTTTAACTAAAATTTGGGGTGTGGGTGGGTTGTTTGTATAGCAGCAGAGCTGACTGATTCATGCTATTTGAGTGGAGTAGAAAGACAAAGTTAGTGACTTGAATATTCCATCAGTACTGGTCTTTACATGTCAGGCTGCCAATCTGTGATGTAATAAAAGCTCCTTCAGCCCTTGTACCTGCTGTATTGACACTGCCACCACAGCCTCCTTGAACTAAATAAAGTTGTATGATACTGCATTTTGTATTAGAGTGTGCTTCTCCAAGGTTAGAGAAACCTTAGCTTTCTCCAGAGACCTGCGTGAAAGGCATTGTATCTTTCACTTTTCTGAACCGCAATCCAGATTAGCCTCAGTACCCTCCACCAACACTAGGGGTACCAACAACCTTCCAGGAGAAGCAAAGGGGCCTATGGTAGAGTAGCGTGATGACATGGATAACTTTGACTCATTTGTGCTTTGCCTTAGTATATATGTTCTTTCCCCCAAGCATTTGCCTAGTGTAAATTATAACTAAATACTGACTTAGGCTGAGGTCCTAAACAGAGAACAGCTACCTAAAAATAAAACGTTTATGAATTTGAATTCAATTATAGCTTTGTGTTAATTTTATTAGGGATCATTATTTGTTGGTTTACGTTAGCACTATGCCTTTATAAAGATGGTTGGATGAAAATATTGAATCATACAGCCTCTTTCAGGAACTCTGACTATAAAATTTTCATGTTCTTGCTAAATTTAATCAGATTACGTATTACCAATAGGTTTTGATAGCTATCATAAAATAAGGAGTTCAAACCAACAGATGACTGTAACTGACAACAGGAAGGTAACTGTGAGCTTTAAAAATATGCTAATGGTTATCCCTGTATAGAAATATTAGTCTAAGTTCTTTCTGTGACATATGTGTATGTGTTTATAATCTATTTTTGTAATAGGGTAAAAAAAAAAAATCAGCTCCAAAAATATCACTCTCCCTTTTGACATTTATCAGTGATAACAATGTCAGGGAACATTAGTATAGTGAAGAAGTACAGAGATAATGCCTAAAGCATATCTCTGGGGTTTACTTTAAAAGCATTTGATACATATCCTGAACACTGGCCTAATTTTAATGATGTTTTAGATCAAATTCCTACATACTGGATGGTGACTATGTTGAGGTCTTGAATCTGGTCCTGTTCATCTTTGCAGACTCAGGAACTAGCATAAAGCCACTAAATAAGAGGGCCTTAAAACGTAATTTGGATAGACAGACGGATGGATAGGTGGGTGGGTGGATGGAAGAATGAGTAGAAGAATAGATAGATGGGTCGCCTTTCCCCCCGCCCAACAAAAAGTAATAGTTTCTATGTTGATATTAATTTAATCAATTTCAGAAAGAAGGCCATGTATTCTTTTAATATAAGTAAGGTAAATCCAAATTAATGTAAATTAAATTGTGATAACCGTTATCATAGTAATAAATGCTTACCTGAAGGCATCTTTTGCTTTTAAGTGCTCCTCTTTGTTACTCCTGGAGGCTCAATGGTGATGGGTAATTTTCTTCATGCCCTCAGAGGTTCTCCTTGAGAACCCTTCCACAGTGACCCCACAACAAGAAAGGACTTCATCATGTAAGGGCGTGTGTTTTGGAGCTCTTCAGTTACTCTAATGTAGCCACAGCGTGTAGACAGAAGTTTCTATCTTATTCCTGCGATCCCTTTTATAAGGAAGAACAAGGAACTTCAGATTGGAATATGATTTTCCTGGTGAGATTTGATGAGATCTAATTGTCTTAATGAGAGGTTGGTTTTCATAGCCCCTAGACCCTTTAGGTTTTATTCATAACTATTTGTCTCATCCTTGTTAAAAACGTCTAACTTCTTGCTCTGTGCATCCATTCTCCTCCCGAGTTCTTTGATCATCTTTACAATCATTACTCTGAACTCTTTCTCAGGTAGATTACCCATCTCCACTTCACTTAGTTCTTCTTCTGGGGTTTTACCTTTTTCCTTCCTCTGGAACATATTCCCCTGCTGCCTCATTTTGTCTAGGTTGCTATTTGTATTTTTATGTATGTGGTGGCTTAGTTATGTTTCTTGACCTTGGAGAAAGGGCCTTCTTTAGGACATGTCCTATGTGTCCCAGCAGTGCACTGCCCTCTCATCACCCAAGCTATATGCTCTAGCTGTTCCCCCTAAGAGGGCTGCGTGTGTCCTGCTGTTGTGGCAGGCTGACTATGTGGGCAGTCTAGTAGGCTTGGTTGGCCCCTAGTCTGCCAGGCCTTGCCTTGTGCAGATGCTGCTGGCTGCTGGTTAGTGGGGCCTGGTCATGAGGCAGCTGGTTGCAGAACCCTAGGGGGCCGTGGGGCTAGTGCTGGCTCACTAATGGGCAGAGTTAGAGTCCTGAAGACTCTGGGGCTGTTGCCCACCCACTGGCAGGTGAAGCCAGATACTGGCGTTAGTGCCAGACTATTGGCAGGCAGATCTGGTTCGGGGAGTCTGGCTGCAGGCCCAGGGATCCCAGAGCTCGTTTCAGATCACTGTTTGTGCAGGGATGGAGGGCTCTTTACACAGCTGGGTATGGGGTCCAAGGTGTCCTGAAGGTTGCATTGGCCTGCTAGTGGGCAGGGCCGGGGCCCAGCTGGTCCCAGGGTAGGGTCTGGCCTGCTGTTGGCCGACTTGGAGTGCAGGCTGTGGAATCATAGTTTTCTTGTGTTTGGTGCCTGCTCCCTGGTGGGTGAGGCTGGTCTAGAGGCTTGTGCAGGCTTCCTGGTGGGAAGAGCTGGTGCCTACCCATTGGTGGGTGGAGCTGGGTCTTGGCCCTCTGATGGGAAGGGCCATGTCTAGGAGCATCTTTAGAGATGGCTGTGGGCTCAGGTAGTCTTTAGGAAGCCTGTCTGCTGATGGGTAGGGCTGTGTCCCTGCCCAGTTAGTTATTTGTCCTGAGGCATCCTAACACTGGCTCCCACAGGCTGTTGGGTGGGGCCAGGTCTTGGAGCTGGTGAGCCAAGATGGCAGCCACCAGCAGATGTTCACATGGTTGAATGTTCCCAAATATATCTGCCACCAGTGTCTATGTCCCCAGGGTGAGCCACAGCCACCCTCTCCCATCCCCTCCCCACCTCTCCAGACTCTCCAAGACCCGCAGGTAAGTCTGACCCAGGCTCTTATCAAATTACTGCTTTTGCCCTGGGTCCCAGTGCACATGAGATTTTTGTGTCCACCCTTTAAGAGTGAAGTCTCTATTTCCCCCAGTCCTGTGGGGATCCTGCAGTTAATCCCTGCTGGCCTTCAAAGACAAATGCTCTGTGGGCTCATCTTCCTGGTGCCAGACCCCTGGGCTCAGAACTCTCATTCCTGTGGGAGAACCTCTGCAATATAATCATTCTCCAGTTTGTGGGTTGCCCACCTGGGGGGTATGGGATTTGATTATATCATGAGTCCACCCCTCCTACCTGTCTCGTTGGGGTTCCTTCTTTATGTCTTTAGTTGTAGAAGATCTTTTTGTGTATGATCCAGTCTTTTTCATCAATGGTTGTTTTGTAGATAGTTGTGATTTTGGTGTGCTCATGAGAGGAGGTGAGCTCTGGGTCTTTCTACTCTGCCATCTTGGCCACTCTCTCATCCTTGAAAGTAAGAACCTATCAAAGAAAATTATCACTTCCCTCCTTTGCAAATTCTATATTGGCCTTGTACTTCTCTCTACGTGTTGCCCTAGTTCTGTAGCATTTGACCCCATCACCACTCTGCCCTTCTTGAGCTTGAATCCTCCCTTAGCTTCCATGACCTTCCCCCCTTCTTGTTCACCACCTGTTGCCAAATCATTCCTTCTCAGAGTCCTGTTCATCATTCTGCATCTTGTTCATCATTCATTCTTTTTTTTTTTTTTAAAGCAAACTTTTTTTTTTTGGCCATACGACGCATCCTGTGGGATCTTAGTTCCCTGACCAGGGATCGAACCCAGGCCCCAGCAGTGAAAGCACGGAGTCCCAACCACTGGACCACCAGGAAATTCCCCCATCATTCATTCTTTTTTTTTTAGATTTATTTAATTAATTAATTTATTTATTTATGGCTGTGCTGGGTCTTCGTCGCTACACGCGGGCTTTCTCTAGTTGCGGCGAGCAGGGACCACTCTTCGTTGTGGTGCACGGGCTTCTCATTGCAGTGGCTTCTCTTGTTGCGGAGCACGGGCTCTAGAAGTGCAGGCTCAGTAGTTATGGCTCATGGGCTTAGTTGCTCCGTGGCATGTGGAATCTTCCCGGACCAGGGATCAAACCCGTGTCCCCTGCATCGGCAGGCGGATTCTTAACCACTGCGCCACCAGGGAAGCCCCCCATCATTCATTCTTAAATGTTGGCTTTCCTTAAGGTTTGTCCTCAGTGCTTCTCATCAGTTCTCTCACCCACTCCCATGGTTTAAATTCTCACCTCTATACTGATAACTCCCAACTGTATATATCTAGTCTTGATCTCTCCTCAGCTCCAGACCTATAGATTCAAGTGACTACCAGATATCTACACAAGGATATACATTCACCTTAAACTCCTGTTCTACATCCTGTATCTTTGTTGGTGGACACTCTCTGTCTGTCCCCCATGCCTGGAATTTGAAAGTCATTATCCCAGAGCTTAACAAACAGTAAACTAAAACATTAAACATATCAGTGCTTATATTATGGCAACTATTATGCTAGATTTGGGAGATACAGAAATGAAAAAGACACGCCTTACCGTGAGGAACTTGCATTGTAAGGGGAGAGGAAGACAAGTAAATGAAAAAAGGCAAACAAAGGCAAAGTGAGTGTAACATTTAAGAAGTAAAACACTGTGAATGTAAGGAGGAGGGAGACAGTGATAATGAGTGAAGACTTCAAGCAGAGGCAGCAGCAAGCTGGGCCTTGAAAAATGAGTAGAAATTTCCTCACTAAAAATGGGATAGTGGGAAGGGTGATATTCCTAAAACAGGGAACGTATGAGCAAAAGCACAGACTGTAATGGCACAGCTTATTTCATTCATTTATTCACCTAGTTGGAATTCATAAATTGTTCTAAGCTCAGAGAAGAGGGAGTAATATGGTGTACTAATAGCATTGTATGAGGGAGGGGGGTAGGGGAGGTTGGGGGGAGGGGGAAGTGAAGGAGTATGGTAGAAGAAGAAACTAGAAAAGTAAAGTTGGGGCCAGCCCATGAAAGCAGATGTTGTTTCATTTATTCAAATGAAATGTACTTTGTACTTCCTGTGAGAAGGGTAAACTGCTAAATTTTAGGGCTGACATTCACCTATATAGTTACAAAATAATACAAGTTGACATTAAGTTGAAAAAGTACTGTCATGTGACTTCCTGCCATACACCAGAGAGATTCATAGCAATAAAATTAAGTATTTAGTGAGCCAATATATTTTAGATCCTTTTCCAAGCCTCATTGCTTCCCTGGGCAGCTTTGGACAAAAATGGGAAAAAAAAAAAAAAAAAAAAGAGAGGAAGAGGATAAGTGGAAAAGAGAGCTGGGGTGGGGGGAGTGGAAGAGGAAGGAGAAGAGAAAGAGAAGAAGAAGAAGACCAACAACTCTATTGTTCATGTAGAATGTTCTCATAGTGAGACAATCTTAACAGGACAGAGAATGCAGATTGATCACACTGTTTTGTTTTGTTTTGTTTTTTTGCGGTATGCGGGCTTGTCACTGTTGTGGCCTCTCCCGTTGCGGAGCTCAGGCTCCAGACGCGCAGGCTCAGCGGCCATGGCTCACGGGTCCAGCCGCTCCGCAGCACGTGGGATCTTCCAGGACCGGGGCACGAACCCGCGTCCCCTACATCGGCAGGCGGACTCTCAACCACTGCGCCACCAGGGAAGCCCAATCACACTGGTTTTAATGAGCTTCCATACCTGCAGGCCTCACCAGAAAAATAAAATCTGGGCTCTCCAATCAGAGGTGGATCTTTTTTTTTTTTTTTTTAAGAGATGGTACTTTTACTCTGCTAGCCTTAAAGGGGCATGAAACATGGTCACCATTCTCCAAGATAGGATTTACCTGAGACTGTATAGAAAATGTCTCTGTATGGAATTCATCTCTTCTTCATTCCTTGCAAAAGGAAACCAAGAGAATTTTCTGTAAAGAACAGTACCAACAACAGCTTATAAAGAGACAATGTGGAAATTTGAAAATGTTTTTAGAGCTAGATTATGCATAGTATTGAATCAAAAGCTATGTTTTACAAAGAGAGATAATATATATTGTCTGAGAGGATCAGAGTTCAAGAAAGGGAACAGGCTAATGTAGATGCCGGTTGGCTGCCATGATGGACGTGAAAACCAAGGAGATAGAGGGAGAGTTCTGTGTTGGGTTAAGGTCATCTGAAGAGGACATCTAAAGAGGAAAATTAGTCAGAGGTTGGGCTTCCATGGGTTGCTGCCCAAAAGAATAGGCATAACGTTTGTATGAAATGCCTGCTGGTGAGCAAAGCAAAGTTATTTCTCCTTTTTGTGACAAGTGGTTGTGTGACACATAGGAGAGTACACCTTTTATTCATAGTATGAGGATTGGTTTATCTGAAGAAACTGCTAATGTGTTTGAATTGAAAAAGAAATTGCACTTATAGACTTTAAATGAAGAAACCTGCACCTCAAAGGGTTCATGGGGATTTAGAAGTAAGGCTTGAGAATCGAGAAAGAAACAGTGACATTAATGTGGTGTATTTAAAAGAGACGAAATCCAAAGGAATTTGCCAGATCCAAGAGGAACTCTTCTGTGTTCTATCCAAGCTGAACATTCCATTTTTACAAGGGCTCCTTTGTTGTCATGTTTATACACAGACTAATAAATGCTTGACCTTTTTTAGTGATGAAGGAATGGTCTGTGCCTCAGGAGCATATTATTTCAAGAAGCACAAATGAAGAGAGAGTCCAAACCCCTCTGGGACAGATGGACTAAATATTTTGATATTGGGACCACATGGGGAAAGGCAGGGATTGGGAAACAATGGAGAAATGGAGGCCTGATAAGGGAATCTGGAAACAGCATTGGTCTTCTCAGATGTTTCCAGGGACTCCAGGCACGTACAGAACTGGACACCAACCTCACGTGAGGAGGGGATCAAAGTGAGCTAGACATTTATCTTGATGTGTAGTAAAAATGGACAATAAATGAGAAAAATACTTGTGGTCTGGCAAAAGTGTTGATTTCTCCACTTTTGGGTTCTGTAGAAAAATCACTAGTATTCATCAAGCATTTACTGCCTAGCTAGAACTAAGTGCTTTTTATGAATTAACTTATTTAATCATCACATTGACCTTATGTTACAGGCACTATTGTTTCCATCCCCACCTTTTTTCTTATGTAGACATAGAGGTACAGAGAAGGTAAGTAACCTCTGAGAGTCACAGAGTGTTAGAGCAACTTTGAACCTATCTAGATGATGCCCGGATCCCCCACCCTTATCCCGCCTCCCCGTGACTTTAGCAATCATTAGATTCTCATCTCCCTCCCTCCTCTGTTGCTGCTTTATTCCCCACTCCCTATTCTGAACAAGAACTGCTGCTAAGTTAAGGGTCAACTTCAGAGCATCCACGGTGCCTATGTAGTTGCCCTTAAAGTACCCCACGTATTTGTGTGTCTTTGAAACAATAAATCCATGGAAATCATTACAGTGGTGTGGGGCATGCTAAGAATGTGGTATTTCATTATTACTTACTCAGTGTTGTTTCTAATATCATACTGTTAGAATCGTTTTGAGAACAAAGAATACTAATCAGTAGTGATGGTGACAGAAAGTTTACTTTAAAAATTAAAAATAACTTAACTTTTGATTCAAAAACTCTTAACTTCGGAGGGTCAGAGACCAGTGATGAAATGTGGGACTCCAATCACAGAGCTGAAACCACAGGTATCTAACATGCAGGGGAAAGAAGCCAGAAAGATGTGAGAGCCCTAAATAACGTGAAGCAATTGGTCTCGCTGTTGGGCATAAGGAACTCCTACCTGCACTTGGTACCACACGATGCAGAGTTTATGGCACTGCTGGGACCGTTCGTAAAGAGCAATGTCTGGTAACAGTTCTGCTCAAGGACAGCGCTTTGTTCAGGGGGTGTCTGCCACACCCTTGAGTCGGGACAAGCCTGGCCTCCTCACCAACTCCCCCTCCCAGGAATCTAGGTGCTCAAGCCTTAACTTCACTTCCTCCATTCTCTCCTTACCGAACTCCTGTTTTCAGAAGAAGCAATCAGATAAACCTATTCATTTTGAAAAGTTTAATGGGTGACTCTTCCAAGGGGAGTTGGTTTTAATAGGAAATCAAGCCTCAGAACAAGAGGTGCAACAAGGTCTCACATTTAACTCGCTCTACTCAGGAGTGTGAAAAAACAAAAGGTAGCTTTTTTGGTTTCCAGAAATGATCTAATCTTACTTCTCTAGCCTTCCCCACACTGGGTGCTGTGAGAAAAAAAGCTTAAAATTGCCATTTAATGCCAGTTTAGTGTCTTCCAGTTTCAGAAAGTCTTATCTTGAATAATTATTCAATCACTACAACTTGCCACCTACATTAGTTTTCTGTTACTCCTGAAAAAATTAACGCAAATTAAGCGGCTTAAAACAGCACAAATGTATTACCTTACCACTCAGAAGTACGAAATGGGTCTCATTAAGCTAAACTCAAGGTGTCAGCAGGGCTGGTTCCTTTCTGGAGGCTCTGGGGGAGAATCCATTCCCTTGCACCTTCCATATTCCTTGGAGTGTGGCCCTTTTCTTCCATCTTCAAAGGCAGCAACAGCAGGTGGTGTTCTTGTATCTCTTCCCTCTGCCCTGACTCTTCTGTCTCTTTCTTCCCCATTTCAGGACTCTTGTATTACATGAGCCCACGCAGATAATCCAGGATAATCTCCCTACATTAGGGTCAATTGATTAGCAGCCTTAATTCCATCTGCATTCTTAATTCCCCTTCGCCACGTAAAGTAAATTTTCGCAGGTTCCACGGATTAGAAGAAGGACGTATTTGGGGTGGGGGGGATTATCCTGTTTACCGCACCACCCTTTCCGACTTGTTTCCCTCTCTCTTTCTGTTCCTTCCTAAAAGGGCGCATGCACGCGCATGCATGGGGATAGAGGATAAAGGGCCCCAGACCCCAGGGTTCTCTCTCCTCTGGATCCTTGCTGGTTTCTATTACAAAGTGCTGGACTAGGCTTGTTTCTGGCTGAGCTGGACCTCACTGATTATATCCCTGACTTGTGAATCTGTGTTTGTTACAATTACCTCATGATGTGTGACAAACCACCTCAAAACTTAGTGGCTTAAGCCAACCATGTTTTAATCGTTAAAACAATAATTTATCACGATTCTGTGGATTGACTGGGCTCAGCTGGGCAATTTTTCTGTTCCATACAGTGTATCTGTCACTCGTAGCTGTGTTCAGCTGAGAGCCTGTCGGGGACTGGGACATCCAAGATGGCCTTTTATCCTCCATGGTCTTCTACCTCATGTCCTCTCATCATTCAGGAGTGTAGCCTGAGTTTCTTTAAAGCGCGGCACTGGCTGCCGAGAGAACAAAAGCACAAAAGCTTCCAGGCTAGGGCCTCATACTGACACAGCATCACTTCAGCTACAATCAGTTGGTCAAGATAGTGCGGGGTCAGCCAGATTCAAGGGGAAGGAAAATAGACTCCATGTCTTTGTAGATACAGGTGAGAGAAGAAATGATAGCGGCTAAATTTGCTGGCCAAGTACCACATAATCAGTTCTTTTAGCTTGATCAGGGCCTGAGGCACTGGCTCAGTGAGTCCTGAGTCAGTCAGCACTTTCATCATTCTAGAGGGCTCTAAATTTATGACCGATCTGGGTGGTGTGCCCTGCAGCCCTTTGCTCCAGGGTCACTGAACTTCCAGCCCCATTCTCTACATCCTGTAGCCTCAGGGCTGGTGGGAACTCCTGGGCACTTTTGGTGCCACAGGCTGCTGCTGAGAACTGAAGCTTGGGATACCAACTTAGCCATCTCCAGCAAACTGTACTGGGCCACTATTAGTACCCTGCTGAGGCTTCTTGGAGCACCTTGCATGGTGGTATCCTCTGGGAGCTGGAGTTGGAGATACAATGTGCCTGCTAATGGATTATGCAATTAATGCATTTTCTGATCTGAGGAGACAGGCACAAACTCTCTCTACGTTTGGATTTGTCTTGAAATCTATCTCATTGCTCCTTCCTCTAGGATTTTACCACAGAAGGTCAAATCAGAGCACAGATGGCTAACTGCTTGATTCTCATCATCTCTAGGACAAAAGGAATTTTCCCCTTCCCCATGCTATTGGGTAGTGGCTTTTCTAAGTTCATAACTCCTTTACAAAAGGTAGCTTTTGTCTGGTCCTCTACTTAAGCTGCTGGGAATGATAATGGGTGAAAAGGGAGATTACAAATAAAATGGATGACTATTTTCAAAAAACACCATCCCCATTAAGAAATTAATCTCTTATTAGGACATTTATAGCATCAGCCATTCAGGCTGGTAGATTCGAGGTTCTGCCCTGCAGTTTCCCTGCACTGTGATTGCAGTAGCCATTTCTCTTTGGGAGAAGCTCTTACTGCTAGTTAAGAGCTTCCAGGAAGCCAGGGCATAAGCAGAAGTTCAGAGCACCCATTCATGCCCTACTACCGTGTTACCCATTCTCCCCTGCTACCAGACACACACGGGCTCGTATGTACACTCTGAGAGTCTGCATCGCCTGGGCCTTCCAGAGACCGGTCACTTATCCTACTCAGTCCACGGGGCTTCCCTCCCCTTTAGACAGTGAGGGCCCCAGTGCCATTGATGCTGCCCAATAAGCTGGCATCAAGCACCAGTTGTCACAAGATGGAAGTGGAGATACAACTGTAATCTGTACAGGCAATGCATTTCCCAGGGACTCTATCCCCTCTGCCATTGTTGGAATGGTTGGAAAATGCATGCTTGTGGACCTGTAATATATAGCTGGGAAATTCACCGACAGTTATACCCAATGCCCTGTGTATATGTGCTATATGTATTTCTCATAAGAATCCTGCCTAATTTTGTCATCAGACAAAATGATATACTGATGTGGAACATCATTGCCATAGTACTTTCATCATTCTAGGGGGCTCTAAGCTTATGACATTAGATATTGAAAAAATGGAAGAATAAGACATCTCCGCAGAGCTTAGCCATGGAAAAAATGTTGATACTATAAAGTTCCTGGAATGTTAGAAATGACCCTATATGCCTTACACAAAAGCTACCCAGCCTTACTTCCAAATTAGGTGGTTTTGATTTAGAAGACTCAGGAATTGTACCTTGTGACTCTTCAGTTCTCCTGAGGCCTAGAGATGTGTTGGGGATACCCAGATTTAGGATGTATGCCGTCCTTCATGACCAGGTGGGTAAGAGGACCAGAAGCTAGCAATAATTGGATCCAAGCTGAACATAGGGTGGAAACCTAGGAGATGAGAGTCAGAACTTAATGTGAGAGTCCAGAGAATTTTGCCCACCAGCTGAGACCTGCTTTGAATTATACTTTGCTAGGAAGAGGAACAAGGTACCCTGGTAAAAGCACTGGGCCAGGAGTCAGGACAGCTGGGTTCCAAGCCACTGTGTACACATGTGAGCTTGGGTGACTCAGTCTCTCTGAGCCTCATTTTCTTTGTCTATAAAATGAAAAACGTTGGACTGCTGGTAATTCGTGGTGTAAGGGTCTCCTCTATTCCCATAATAACTGTGTACTAGTGAGAAGAAATAGAAGACATGAAGTTATACTAAATCCTGTTCCCACTAGTAGGTTGCTGTTGAGATCTCTGATATACCAAATGACAAATAGTCACAGAGTCCATTAAGATCCAAGTTCCTGCTTTCTTGCTGAAAAAAGCTGGACTAGATAATAGGACTGCAACTGAAATCAGGCCTTCTACTCCTTTGCTTCAAGTCTAAACCTTGGGACTTATGGAAGGAGCATATTGGATGTATAGAGCACACACCCAGGCAGTTGAATGGAGGGTGGCTGTCTTCCTTCTCACTCTGTGGTCCTCGAGACCACGTGGAATACCATGTGGATGCTGGAGCAAAGGGTCAGCTTGTCTTGTAGGCAGGCAGCTCTGAAGAGAAAGCCCACACAGAGAAACTGAGTAACTCTCTGAGATGGCCCAAGCTTCCAGTTTATGTACCATCTTCCCCTAAAGACAAAAGAAAGATTGGGAAGGGTGGGGAGACCAGTTATAGGAAGTTACCAGGAAAAGCACAGTAAACAAGTGTAAGGTTTGCTATGCAGATTTAAGGCAGTGCTGTCTCCATTGACAAGAGTTTCTTCTGATTTAGAGTTACCCTCTTCTTTCTGGTCCAGAGAGGGAGATACTTACCAATAGAGACTTCCTTTATAAATGTAAATGTCCCTTATAAAAGGGTAACTTCTACTCTGTCTCAGAGCTTCTCCTGTGTCTGCAGTTTCTCAAAAATAATCAGCTCAAAATAATCTTATGCTAGAACTAGGACTAGAACTCAAGTCTTACACCAAAGTCTGAGCTTTTTAAAAATACTGCGCATCGCATTTAGAAACACTTGTATCCAAGGCAAAAACCAGTACACCTGGTTTTGGAGAGTATTAGACCACATTAGATAATTGAGAAGTTTGAGAACATAATAAAAGCACTAAGAGAATATTATAAAGCCTATGGCTTATGTCAAAGACCCTTGGATTGGACGGACTTCCCTGGTGGTGCAGTGGTTAAGAATCTGCCTGCCAATGCAGGGGACACGGGATCGAGCCCTGGTCTGGGAAGATCCCACATGCTGTGGAGCAACTAAGCCCATGTGCCACAACTACTGAGCCAGCACACCGCAACTACTGAAGCCCGCATGCCTTAGAGCCCGCATGTTGCCACTACTGAAGCCTGCACACCTAGAGCCTGTGCTCCACAACAAGAGAAGCCACTGTGATGAGAAACCCGTACACTGTAACAAAGAGTAGCCCCTGCTCACTGCAACTAGAGAAAGCCTGCCTTCAGCAAGGAAGACCCAACGCAGCCAAAAAAAAAAACAAACAAAATAAACCTAACACACCACTGGATTAAAATGACAATTAATTGCTTCCTTCAGTTAATACTGCCCCCCCCCCAAAAAAAAGACCCTTGGATTGGAGAACAAAATGATGGGTGCCTTTAGCCTGGGATGTGGCAATTTGGCTCCAAAATTAGACCTGCTGGATGCTGTAATAGACAAGGTGGGACAATGGACTGTGGAACCACTAATTGTTTTCCACATGGAAACTGGTATGTTGGTCCTCAGTGAATGTTTTTTAATCATGAGAACTGTGATGACAATAATTATGCCATATCCAGGAAACAACAGTAAAGATGGAGAAGGACTGGGAGTCCAAACTGCAGGCCTGCTAAAGAGAGACTCTGTATGGAGGCTGATCTAAAGCCTGCAATTGTGAACAAAGACCGAGGCTCACTCTAGTACCTGCTGAGTGGAGAGGCCAAGTGGTTAATGGTCGTATCTATCCCCAGAGAAATGTGAATTAAAAACAATGGAGGCCACAGAATACTGACAGATACTTTTTTTAAAAAGAAATCATGAAAAAACACATCAACATGTATTTCCTCATTTTAACAAAGTGCTGTTCTACTCTCCACTTGCTAGACAATGCTTCCTTTCTGTCTCTGGAAATAATTGTTGTGTTACAGTCTTAGAATTCCTTATAATGCCAAATGAATATGTCTAAATTAATACCTCACCAATCTGTATTGTCAGAAAATAGGATGTCACAAAGAAGTGAGTTTTTCATTGAACTGAAGCTTAGATCCTTTAAGCAGCAAACTTTTTTTTTTTTTTTTTTTTTTGCAGTACGTGGGCCTCTCACTGTTGTGGCCTCTCCCGCTGCAGAGCAGAGGCTCCGGACGCGCAGGCTCAGCGGCCATGGCTCACGGGCCCAGCCGCTCCGCGGCCTTTGGGATCTTCCCAGACAGGGGCACGAACCCGTGTCCCCTGCATCAGCAGGCGGACTCTCAACCACTGCGCCACCAGGGAAGCCCTAAGCAGCAAACTTTTTAAAAAATTTAGCTATTTTTATGGAAATGGTAATAACATAGATTCCATTCTTCTTGGCCTCATTAAACCCGGTATATTGAACATCATTTAACATTTTCTTGATGGCTCTGAGTCCTTGCTACGAACATCAACTATACTACTGGACAGTAGTACAACATGTCCTCAGGGTTTGGTGAAATATACGGGGTCCCACTGCAGTCTTTCCTGGGCCCAGAGATGAGGCTTGTCTTTCCTGCCTATGACCACTATGGTGGCTTCCACTCTTAACCCCAGGTCCTACATATGTGCTGGTTTCTATTCTTTCTTCTTTAACCAGTAACCTAATACATCATCCGTAACCTTTGTGTGAACTGATAGCTGTTATAGAAATCAAATCACCCATCTTTTAAAAACTGCCACCATATTTTTTCATAGAATTCTTTATCAGCAGGTTATGATATAAAGGCTTAGAAATGACCTGGGCTTCTGCCATAAATAAATTACATAGACTTGATGGCAGGGAGTTTCCTTGATGTTTGGACATCTTTTACATTGGTGCTTACCTAAATTCACAGCCGTATTTTGGATGCTTTTGATTTTTACAGTCTTATCACCAGATAGAACATTATTGGTATTTGTAAGTTTTATTTTCCTTTGTTTTCTAAGATGACATTACTCAACACTCTGGTCTCATACTGTTAGTGCAGAGAATAGGTACAAAAGGAAAACATCTCAGGAATTCCCCAGTGGTTCAGTGGTTAGGACTTTGTACTTTCATTGCCAAGGGCTCAAGTTCAATCCCTAGTCAGGGAACTAAGGTCCCACAAGCCACGTGGTGTGGCAAAAAAAAAAAGGAAAATATCTCATTGTATCAGGTAGCTTTTGCTGTGTAACAAGCCATCCCAAAGTGTAGTGGTTTGCAACAACAAACATTTCTTATCTCTCTCCATTCTGTGGCTCACTGGACAATTTTCCTAGTCTGGGCAGATTCAACTAGGGCTGGAACAACTGGGACCTTTCTCCATGTCATCTCTCATCCTCCAGCAGACAAGCTAGGCTTGTTTACATGGTGGACAAGAGAAAGTGAACCCCATTATGCAAGCACTTTTTAAGCCTCTACTTGTGTCATGCTTGCTAATGACCCAGAGACCAAAGCAGGTCACATGGCCAAATCCAGATTCCAGGGAGAAATAGACTATATCTTGATGGGAGAGGCTACAAAGTCACAGTGCAAAGCATTGTGAATAGAAGGATATATTTTGTGCTCATTTTGCAATCTACCACATTCACAGTACTTATGCCATGACTCCACATGTACACCTTATGGAAACTTCAGCTCTGCTACCTCTTTGATATACTAAGCTAGTGCTCTTCTTCCTATTACCATCAGATCTCCTGGAAGAGTAACTTTTCTTATCCCCTCCACTTCCTTTTCCTGGATTCAATTCTTAATTCTTGAAAGCTGGTTTCTGCAGCAAGTAAGTAGGTTAACTAGCTGCTGCCCAATCATCAATGACATCTTCTCAGACTCTATCTTCCTTGACTGTTCTGTAGTTTTTAACACAGTTAACCTCCTTTTTTGGAATTCACTTCTTTTTTTTTTTTTTTTTTTGCGGTACGCGGGCCTCTCACTGCTGTGGCCTCTCCCGTTGCGGAGCACAGGCTCCGGACGCGCAGGCTCAGCAGCCATGGCTCACAGGCCCAGCCGCTCCGCGGCATGTGGGATCTTCCCAGACCAGGGCGCGAACCTGTGTCCCCTGCATCGGCAGGAGGACTCTCAACCACTACGCCACCAGGGAAGCCCTGGAATTCACTTCTTATAGCTTCTCTTATAAGTAAATATTCATTTTCTTCCTAGTTTATTGACTGCTTTTTCTATTTTCTTTTCAGAGCTCTGTTTCTCCTGCCATGATTAAATGTGTGGTTCTGTCTCCATCCACCTTCTCTTTCTTACATCCTCTCAGTAAACTCACTCATGTTCACAGCTTCATTACAAACCTCTAGGTACTTGATTTCACCAGTTTATATAGACAGTTCCTAAATTTTTCTTAAATTTGTCTCCATTTTTCAAATGGCCCACTGACTAGTTCCACCCAGATGTTTGACCTGTAGTTCCTCTGAAATCTGTTTTGGTTGCAAACTAAGGAGATAGTGCTGGGAGCTGTGCAATGCCCTTATAGCCTGTGAGTCACTTGATTCTAGATTTTCCTTTACATAAAAGGGACTGGGAGTGGTGGAAGGAGGCAGTGCGGGGATAACCGACATTTGCTGAATGCCTACTGTGCGCAGGGCGCTGTGGTCTCTCCTAATTGACCAAGGTGAACATCTTCTAGCATTGCTTTCAAACAGGAGAAAAGAGGCAGACATGGAATCCACACAGGTAGCACTGAGGACAGCCACTGATACCTGAGTAAAGGTTGCAGTGATGCCAAAGGAAATGAGGCTCTAGAGATCTCTGTTTGTCATAATAAATAAGAGCCATCTGACAGCCTCAAACAGCTTTCAAAGAGTTTCTGCTAAAGGTATCTTAGGGTATATCAGAGAAAACCATAGTTCAAAAAGAGTCATGTACCACAATGGTCATTGCAGCTCTATTTACAATAGCCAGGACATGGAAGCAACCTAAGTGCCCATCAACAGATGAATGGATAAAGAAGATGTGGCACAATGGAATATTACTCAGCCATAAAAAGGAATGAAACTGAGTTATTTGTGGTGAGGTGGATGGACCTAGAGTCTGTCATACAGAGTGAAGTAAGTCAGAAAGAGAAAAACAAATACCGTATGCTAACACATATATATGGAATCTAAGGAAAAAAAAAAAAAGGTTCTGAAGAACCTAGGGGCAGGACTGGAATAAAGACACAGACCTACTAGAGAATGGACTTGAGGACACGGGGAGGGGGAAGGGTAAGCTGGGACAAAGTGAGAGAGTGGCATGGATACATATACACTACCAAATGTAAAATAGATAGCTAGTGGGAAGCAGACACATAGCACAGGGAGATCAGTTCGGTGCTTTGTGACCACCTAGAGGGGGGATAGGGAGGGAGATGCAAGAGGGAGGGGATATGGGGATATATGTATACGTATAGCTGATTCACTTTGTGATACAGCAGAGACTAACACACCATTGTAAAGCAATTATACTCCAATAAAAATGGTTAAAAAACAGGTATCTTAGGGTTTGCAAAAAAGAAACATTCTCTTAAGAAAGATCTGGTTTCTGGGGAAATGGATTATAAAATAAAATTGAGGGTCTTTTTTCCCCCTGATAAAAGGGCTTAGAGACTTCTAGGGCCCAAATTAAGCTCCTGGTAAAGTTTCTTCTGTTCTGAGTAGATTTCACTCAATGAAAGTGAAATTTCTGATGGTCATAAGATGGACATACTACCAGGTATTTCCTGTGCCGGATTCCTTGATGGAGCTCTCATAGATAGGTCAGTTGCAGAAGTATATATGTTTGCAGCCATACTACTATGTATGCCGGCATCACTCTTCTGAGGGAACGCTAAGTATAATTACTCAAGTCATCGGGCTTGATGTAGAACAGGTTCTGAAGATGATATGAGAGGACACTGATGGCCCAATAATAGGTCTGAACCTGTGTCTTCCAGGATAATTTTTAAAAATGTAGTTGTGTCTTTCCTTAAAAATGTAAAAACTACCTTTGTTCTGTTTTATTGTCATATCAATAGTGCACATAGAATTTCCCAATGCCAAAATAGAACACGGTGCGATAGAATGCACGCAGGCTGGTAGAATGAATGAAACACCATTCTCCAAGAAGAAGCAACCTACTAGGGTTGCCATATGGCTTGAATTATATTAGTGTATCCCTCTTTAAAAAAAAAAAAAAAATGGATTGGGTAAGAATTTGTGAGTGTTACTGAATTTTTTTTTTTTTTGCTCCTTTTTGGTTTGTTTATATTGCTGTAAATATTCTTGCAGAGCAATTGCAACTCTTCTCATTGACCATATTCTCTGAGGGCTCATTCTAGGAAACTGCTATTTAAGTATTGTGTATTAGGTATGAAATATCCTGTAGTGTTCGTGTCTCTTACTGCATTGTCTTTCTTATTGTCAATGGCTGTAAGTACCATGGTTTGTGAATTTGGCTAACAGTGTTTGAAGCAGATGAGATTTTAGCTCACTCCTTGATAGCTGCATTGGCTCAGTCTAAGCTTAAGTCTTATTTTCATTAAAGGAGCAGACATGCTGAGGAAGAAGGTGCTATTTTTACATGGGGACTTTTTCTACTGAAACCACATGATAACACTCTGCTGTTAAAATGATCTCAAGCATGCTGAGTTAGCTGAAGAAACAATATGCTTGTTGCCAAAATCAAGGCAGTACTATTCTGAGCCTCCTCTAAGGTCCTCTAGCTCTCCTTGGTGGTCATGAAGAGGACACTAGGAGAGGAGCTGGTGGGAATATGCAAATTACAGGTGAAGTGGAGGTAACTTACTGTTACCTACAAGAGATTATTCAAATTCTTGATTATTGCCACCAATCATTGGGATATGAAAAGTTTGGTTACTCAGATATGTGCATATCACTATTTGTTGAGCACTGCTTTTATTCTAGATACACACACACATATGTGTATTTTAAGCAAAACTAGCACAAAATAAGACTAACTTTAGAACATTAGAAACAAAAGAAGTTTAGGCAGAGGCCCTCCAAATCCAGTAAAAAATAATGCCTTTATTCTTATTATAGATAACTATGATTCAATATCTGTTATATGACAGGTACTGTACTAAGCATTTTACAAACATTGTTTCATTTAGTCCTCACAATATTCTCACAATGCAGCTATTATCTGCATTTACAGAAGACAATGCTTCCCTTTCTTTTCTTCCTTCCTTTTCTGATAATAATTGTCACATTACAAGTTATACTCAGTCGGAAAGTGACTGAACTGGGATTCAGGCGTCAGTATACATATCTAGCTCCGAAGTCTGTGCTCTTTCACCAGGCCATGCTGCGTGTCTGAGGATGACATGTGGCGTTAATAAGGAAACTGGCCCTCTATCAACAGTATTTTTATTCTTCACCCTTCCTCCCCCATTTTCAAAAAAATATTAATGAGAATAAGTTATAGCACATCAAAATGGAAAAATAAAAATCTCCCTCCCTGTTAGTCTTCAATTGCTAAATGTAAATGGCCTCCCTGGTCTTCAATTACTGGAAGATTCTCTCTTTAGCCGCACCAGAATTTGAATCAACTACTTGGTCACAGACAGGTTTTATCCTTGACAGAGAAAAATCTCTGGGGAAGCTCCTGAATAGATAAAGATGCTATCATATAGGAATTCACATCGCTTCTTCCCTTCTGTCTGCACAGCAGAATTTCTTTTGTGGCCAACATATTTCCCATAACTTTGTGCAGATTTGGGGTTTTGGATAATGAGAGCACTGTAGCTGCTTAACTGAGAAAGCCAGAGTTTATAGCCACACAGAAGTAAATAGCTCTGGAATATGACAGAGGAAGGGAAGGTGAGACCGAAGTTAGCAGCCTTGGACTTGGGAAGAAAGTGGGGGAGTTTGCAGAAAGAGGATATAAAGATTTGGGGGGTAGCTTCCGCATATATGAGAAATGAAGAGAGAATTATAGAGAGAAATATTTAAGACATTTACTGAATTGTATTAATAAAATCCCAACTCCAGAGCCATTTTCCAGAAAAATCTATAAAAAGATATTAACTGATGTTCAGTTATTTTTGGAGACTGAACTAAAGTTTCCTTGCTAAGACTGGACCACAAGGTAGATGGACTTTATATGGGTTATACTCTCATAGAACCATGAGATGTTGAACATGTTTGCGAAGATACCAGTAAAAAAAAAAAAAAAAAAAAAGTTATGGATTTAATATGAAAGCCTGGAGTCAGATGTAAGTAATTCTGGCCTTTTAGGAAAGAGGGAACCCACTGGCATTTTGCAGGCTCTGTGACTATGCAAAAAAGATTGAATTGACCTGAAAGCCTGGAGTCAGATGTAAGGAATTCTGGCCTTTTAGGAAAGAGGGAACCCACTGGCATTTTGCAGGCTCTTTGACTATGCAAAAAAGATTGAATTTACCTACTAGATGCGTATACATGTCCCCTCAAAGACTCCTGTGACAGTGGGAAGTAGGGAAGAATGAAGGAAGGTGGGTGAAAGCCTTCTGCTTTCTAGAAGGACCTTCTCTCTGGGACTTCTTTTTTAGCAAAAGAAGGGACATTTACAATTGTTATTAACATTGGCCCAGGACATACGCCTGGGGTAAAAATAGAGGCATGATATCATTAACAAAACAGTATTTCTCTGACCCCATTCCTCAAACACTTTAGAAAACCCATCCCCTCTCAAATTCCTCCATAGATTAGCCAAGTGTCTTTAAAGTGTTGTCTTCTAGAGGTCTTAATGAATCCTTCTTAGTCTCCATCATTTTACTCCTCTCTAGCTCTGGCACCCTGTGGTGGTTTTTACTGCAAAAGTCATCAATGTGTCAAAGATTTTATGAAAATGGATCTTCTTCACACACTTATGTTTAACAAGCATTTTAACAAATGTCCTAGTCTATCTTTGTTCATAGTTAATCAAAGAACAGTTTTGATTTATTTTAATTTCACATGAAGCAACAGGCATACAAGTAGTTAGGGAAAGTTTTAAACATAGAGTTAAGTTTAAGAGATTTATAAAAATCTCATTTGGCAATATATTCCAAAAAATTGCAAAAACTTTCAGGTCATAGTTTCTTTAGGATCATTTCTAATGGTTTTTAAATGTTTCCACAGTCACATATTCCCCACTAAAATATCTTCTCCAGAAAAATTCATCATAGATTTCATTTATATTTGGTAAAAATTTCTAAGGTTTTTCTTCTTAGCAAATATCATAGAAAATGGCTAAATGATAGTAAAAGTCCAGTCCTTGGTGAAAATGACAGAAAATTCAAGGAAAATCCAAACGTTTCCCTTTTGATATTTGAGATTTCTTTTGATATCTTCTGGCAATATCAGAGCAGCACCTTTGGATATCTTGATAGCTTATATCTAACAGTTTGAACTTTCATCTGTTGGTTATAATCTAATGATATTTTATGTTAAAAATATTTAATAACTAATGAGTAAATTTTAACAAAACCACAACTTCACAAAAGTTACTTATTTAGGTAACTACTAAATTATATCACTGATGTAATATTTTATTTTCTTGATTTATTAGTTCAAAAACAATTAACAATTTAAAAAGAATGTATTTCTATTTTTAAAATAGCATTCAAAGTAAAAATATTTCATGTATGAACTAAAATCTGCATTTAACAAAATTACTGCGCAAATAAAAGATAGTGGTCACACAGAATGGCAGAATTGAAGTAACAAGTTCTGTTTCTTCATTTTTAAAGTTGGACTATCATCATTTATTTCACATCAAAATTTTAAATATAGGCATATGAAGTACCACAGGACTTACTATCAAAGCAAACGTGTGGAGCTGAGTCCACATTGTCGAAGGCTAAGTGGGTAATTGGGAGATCTCTGAATTCATTCCTATATGGACTACAATGTTTATTAAAGAAAATGTAACAAAAATGTGCTAATCTGAAGCTTACTTATATATTAACAGTAATTGCAGCAATTGTTTAGAATTTAGGCCAAAAATTTTTTTCAGAGAGGGCAATTTCATGACGGATATTGTTTAGAATTGCTGAGAATAATGCTAATAAAAAGCAGATCAACTCTTAGTTGGTTTTATTATAGTTTTTAAATTCTCTAGACAAGGCTTGCCCTGACTGCCCACCCAGGGAGGCCTGCACCATGGCTCTGCCCTTGATAAGTACGCCTGAAGGATTTCTGCAAGGAGGAAACCACAACGAGCAAAGTGCCGATAATTTTGAAATTAACAACTATAATAAATATTTAAGTGTACATACAACTTTTTATTTAAAGTTTGGGGCTGAGATAGTAATTTAATGATTTAAAAAATCAAAAGAATATTGTTTTCTGATTTTAGGTTATTAGCTAAGTTTTTGTGAGAAGAGTCATTTAAATAGGTATTATAAACACCCTGTGTAGGATTGCAGCAAATGCTCCCTTTGATTTCCGTAAGCATCATTCTCAGTGTAAACTGAAGGAGTGGGTCTAGAATTATCTTTCAGTTTCAGGCCCTTTCAAGTCTAACAATCTGTGATATCTATTTTGTTTTTTTTGTGAATGAAAGAACAAACTATCACCCCACCCCTTCACCTCCCACAGTTCTCCTCCTTACTCCAGTCCTCAGGGGTTTGCTTGGAGAGGAGATTAAACTTGCACATCTTTCTGCATTTCAATAATCTCCACACTGGAAAGACATAAGACCTGGGCTAAATACTAAGGGGAAAAAGCCATAGATACTAAAGCTTTTTCCGGGTCTTTGTGAGCCTAAGGGTGGCCATGGAGAGGTCAATTGCTCTGGAATGGATCCCATTTCTTATGCAGTGGTAGGTCTCAGGGTACAGTTTGAGGAAAAACAAAGGGAACTGACATTGCTCTGCATTAAAATATCAATGAAAGCTATCTTCTTCGTGGGAAGAAGCAGTTCTGAAACTATGTTGCAGATGAAAAAATGGATCTTGACTCTATTGTTTCTGAAAATTAGCTTTTGTCCTTGGAAAATGTAGTACATGCGTGTGTGTGTGTGTGTGTGTGTGTGTGTGTGTGTGTGATGCAACAGACACCCAGTAGACTACTGGAGGGGATGTGAAAGTGTATTTTCACCTCACACGTCATACTGGAGGGAAAACTTGAGGTGGTTCAAATCTGGCGTGAGTGCCAAAGCCCTCCTTCAATTCTCCTGCTGAAGGCGCTTCCATACTGCTCTTGACAGAGTAACCCACACTTCAGAAAATACACTGCTGGAGATTGCTAGGTCCTACTGATTGTCTGGAGGCCAGGAGAAGAGAGGTGAATCACAGGGTAAGCCTGGATCCTAGAGGTGTAACTGTCTTCTTTCCACCTCCTTCTTATTTTTCAATTAATGTACACAAAAAAAAGATGGAGTGGATTAATGAGCCTCCATGTTCCCATCACCTGTTCACAACCTTTGCTAGTCTTACCTCATCCTCCCACCTCACAGATACAACTTTAAAGCAAATCCCAGGCACATATGATTTCAATCTCAACTTAATGATTCCCTTTTTTTTTACATGACTGTAACTCTTATCTTACCTTAAAAAAGTTAATAATTCCTCAAACCATCAAATATCTACTCGGTGTTCACAATGTTCACATTTTCAATTGTCCCATGACTGTTTTTTTAATTTTTAATGTGTTTGTTTGAATCAGTTTGTATAGTGTGAACAGTTGATCTTTCTTATTTTATTTTCTAGGCTACCCTCTCATCTTTTCTTCACTGTTCGGGTGGAGTTTTCTTAAAGGAAGGTAGAGATTTGCATTGAGGAAGTATACATAAAAATAATGATGTCTAATAATTATGGATGTAGTAATAATAATTACTTGACAACAACATGTATTTGTATCCATGCTACATGAAGTACTTAATACATATTAACTCATTTAATCCTCACAACAGCTCAGTGGGTTAGGAACTACTATTTACCAATTTTGCAGTTGAGGAACTGGGGCAGAGAGGTTCAGTAACTTGCCATAGGACACATACCTTGTAAGTAGTGGAGTCAGGATTTGAATCCAGCTTTTAATCACATGCTGCTTCTTTTTTTAAAAATTAACAATTACCCTCCTAGGGGGGCATTTAAACAGTTTTGAATTTTTACAATGATAAATAACATACTTTACGTAATATTTTTGCATAATTCTGATTCTTTCTCTTTTTTTATGAGTTTCATTTTATTTTTTTATTAGTTCTTATTAGTTATCTGTTTTATACACATCAGTGTATACATGTCAATCCCAATCACCCAATTCAGCCCACCACCACCACCACCACCACCACCACCCCGCTGCTGTCCCCCTTCAGTGTCCACATGTTTGTTCTCTTCATCTGTGTCTCAATTTCTGCCCTGCAAACCAGTTCATCTGTGCCATTTTTCTAGCGTCCACATAAAAGCATTAATATATGATATTTGTTTTCTCTTTCTAATTTCACTCTGTATGACAGTCTCTAGATCCATCCATGTCTCTACAAATGACCTAATTTCATTCCTTTTTATGGCTGAGTAATATCCCACTGTATATATGTACCACATCTTCTTTATCCATTTGTCTGTCAATAGGCATTTAGGTTGCTTCCATGACCTGGCTATTGTAAATAGTACTGCAGTGAACGTTGGGCTGCATGTGTCTTTTTCAATAACAGTTTTCTCTGGGTATATGCCCAGTAGCGGGATTGCTGGGTCATATGGTAATTCTATTTTTAGGTTTTTAAGGAACATCCATACTGTTCTCTGTAGTGGCTGTATCAATTTACATTCCCACCAACAGTGCAAGAGGGTTCCCTTTCTCCACACCCTCTCCAGCATTTGTTGTTTGTAGATTTTCTGATGATGACTATTCTAACCGGTATGAGGTGATACCTCATTGTAGTTTTGATTTGCATTTCTCTAATAATTAGTGATGTTGAGCAGCTTTTCATGTGCCTTTTGGCCATCTGTATGTCTTCATTGGAGAAATGTCTATTTAGGTCTTCTGCCCATTTGTTGATTGGGTTGTTTTTTTAATATTGAGGTGTATGAGCTGTTTGTATATTTTGGAGATTAATCCTTTGTCCCTTGATTCACTTGCAAATATTTTCTCCCATTCTGAAGGTTGTTTTTTCATCTTGTTTCTAGTTTTCTTTGCTGTGCAAAAGCTTTTTAAGTTTCATTAGATCACATTTGTTAATTTTTGTTTTTATTTCCATAACTCTAGGAGGTGGTCAAAAAAGATCTTGTTGTGATTTATGTCAAGGAGTGTTCTTCCTATGTTTTCCTATAAGAGTTTTATAGTGTCCGGTCTTACATTTAAGTCTTTGATCCATTTTGAGATTATTTTTGTGTATGGTGTTAGGGAGTGTTCTAATTTCATTCTTTTACATGTAGCTGTCCAGTTTTCCCAGCACCATTTATTGAACTAGCTGTCTTTTCTCCATTGTATATCCTTCCCTCCTTTATCATAGATTAGTTGACCATGGGTGCATGGGTTTACCTCTGGGCTTTCTATCCTGTTCCATTGATATATATTTCTGATTTTGTGCCAGTACCATATTGTCTTGATCACTGTAGCTTTGTAGTATAGTCTGAAGTCAGGGAGTCTAATTCCTCCAGCTCCATTTTTTTCCCCTCAAGATTGCTTTGGCTATTCGGGGTCTTTTGTGTCTCCATACAAATTTTAAGATTTTTTTGTTCTAGTTCTGTAAAAAATGCCATTGGTACTTTGATAGGGATTGCATTGAATCTGTAGATTGCTATGGGTAGTAGAGTAATTTTCACAATGTTGGTTCTTCCAATCCAAAAACATGGTATATCTCTCCATTTGTTTGTATGTCTTTAATTTCTTTCATAAGTGTCTTATAGTTTTCTGCATACAGGTCTTTTGTCTCCTTAGGTAGGTTTATTCCTAGGTATTTTATTCTTTTTGTTGCAGTGGTAAATGGGAGTGCTTCCTTAATTTCTCTTTCAGATTTTTCATCATTAGTGTATATGGTTGCAAGAGATTTTGCTGCATTAATTTTGTATCCTGCTACTTTACCAAGTTCATTGATTAGCTCTAGTAGTTTTCTGGTAGCATCTGTAGGATTCTCTATGTATATTATCATGTCATCTGAAAACAGTGACAGTTTTACTTCTTTTCCAATTTGTATTCCTTTTATTTCTTTTCCTTCTCTGTATTCCTTTTATTTCTTTTTCTTCTCTTCTCAACATAGTTTCTCTAAAACTATGTTGAATAATAGTGGTGAGAGTGGACATCCTTGTCTTGTTCCCGATCTTAGAGGAAATGCTTTCAGTTTTTCACCATTGAGAATTATGTTGGCTCTGAGTTTGTCATATATGGCCTTTATTATGTTGAGGTATGTTCCCTCTATGCCCACTTTCTAGAGAGTTTTTATCATAAATGGGTGTTGAATTTTGTCAAAGGCTATTTCTGCATCTATTGAGATGATCATATGGTTTATATTCTTCCATTTGTTAATATGGTTTATCACATTGATTGATGTGCATATATTGAAGAATCCTTGTATCCCTGGGATAAATCCCACTTGATCATCATGTGTGATCCTTTTAATATGTTGTTGGATTCTGTTTGCAAGTATTTTGTTGAGGATTTTTGCATATATATTCATCAGTGTTATCGGTCTGTAATTTTCTTTTTTTGTTCTTCGTCTGGTTTTAGTATCAGGGTGACGGTGGCCTTGTAGAATGAGTTTGGGAGTGTTCCTTCCTCTGTAATTTTTGGAAGAGTTTGAGAAGGATAGGCATTAGCTCTTCTCTAAATGTTTGATAGAATTCGCCTGTGAAGCCATCTGGTCCTGGGCTTTTGTTTTTTGGAAGATTTTAAATCACAGTTTCAATTTCATTACTTGTGATTTTCTGTTCATATTTTCTATTTCTTCCTGGTTCAGTCTTAGAAGATTATACCTTTGTAAGAACTTGTCCATTTCTTCCAGGTTGTCCATTTTATTGGCATGATTTTCTTATAGTAGTCTCTTATAATGCTTTCTATTTCTGTGGTATCTGTTGTAACTTCTCCTTTTTCATTTCTAATTTTATTGATTTGAGTCCTTTCCCTCTTTTTCTTGATGAGTCTGGCTAAAGGTTTATCAATTTTGTTTATCTTCTCAAAGAACCAGCTTTTAGTTTTATTGATCTTTGCTATTGTTTTCTTAGTTTCTATTTCATTTATTTCTGCTCTGATCTTTATGATTTCTTTCATTCTGCTAAGGAAAGAAATTTGTTTGTAGTTCCTTTAGGTGTAAGGTTAGATTGTTTATTTGAGATTTTTCTTGTTTCTTGAGGTAGGATTTTATTGCTATAAACTTCCCTCTTAGAACTGCTTTTGCTGCATCCCATAGGTTTTGGATCATCCTGTTTTCATTGTCAATTGTCTCTAGGTATTTTTTGATTTCCTCTTTGATTTCTTCAGTGATCTCTTGGTTATTTAGTAATGTATTGTTTAGCCTCCATGTGTTTGTGTTTCTTACGTTTTTCCCCCTGTAATTGATTTCTAATCTCATAGCATTGTGGTCAGAAAAGATGCTTGATATGATTTCAATTTTCTTAAATTTACCGAGGCTTGATTTCTGACCCAAGATGTGATCTATCCTGGAGAATGTTCTATGTACACTTGACAAGATAGTGTAATCTGCTGTTTTCAGGTGGAATGTCCTATAAATATCAATTAAATCTATATGGTCTATTGTGTCATTTGACGCTTGTGTTTCCTTATTAATTTTCTGTCTGGATGATCTGTCCATTGGTGTAAGTGAGGTGTTAAAGTCTCCCACTATTATTTTGTTACTGTAGATTTCCTCTCTTATGGACATTAGCATCTGCCTTATGTATTGAGGTGCTCCTATGCTGGATGCATATATATTTATAGTTGTTATGTCTTCTTCTTGGATTGATCCCTTGATCATTATGTAGTGTCCTTCCTTGTCTCTTGTAACATTCTTTATTTTAAAGTCTATTTTATCTGATATGGGTATTGCTACTCCAGCTTTCCTTTGATTTCCATTTGCATGGAATATCTTTTTCCATCACCTCACTTTCATTCTGTATGTGTCCCTAGGTCTGAAGTCCATCTCTTGTAGACAGCATGTATGTGGGTCTTCTTTTTGTATCCATTCAGCAAGCCTGTGTCTTTTGTTTGGAGCATTTAATCCATTCACGTTTAAGGTAATTATCGATATGTATGTTCTTATTACTATTTTCTTAATTGTTTTGGGTTTATTTTTGTAGTTCCTTTTCTTCTCCTGTGTTTCCCACTTAGAGACGTTTCTTTAGCATTTGTTGTAGAGCTGGTTTCGTGGTGCTGAATTCTCTTAGTTTTTGCTTGTCTGTAAATCTTTTGATTTCTCCATCGAATCTGAATGAGGTCCTTGCTGGGTAGTGTAATCTTGGTTGTAGGTTCTTCCCTTTCATCACTTTAAATATATCGTGCCACTCCCTTCTGGCTTGTAGTGTTCCTGCTGAGAAATCAGCTGTTAACCTTATGGGAGTTCCCTTGTATGTTATTTGTTTTTTTTCCCTTTTTGCTTTTAATATTTTTCTTTGTACTTAATTTTTGTCAGTTTGATTACTATGTGTCTCAGCATGTTTCTCCTTGGGTTTGTCCTGCCTGGGACTCTCTGCACTTCCTCGACCTGGGTGCTATTTCCTTTCCCATGTTAGGGAAGATTTTGACTATAATCTCTTCAAATATTTTCTGGGGTCCTTACTCTCTTCTTCTGGAACCCCTATAATGCGAATGTTGGTGCATTTGATGTTGTCCCAGAGGTGTCTTAAGCTGTCTTCATTTCTCTTCATTCATTTTCTTTATTCTGTTCTGCATCAGTAAATTCCACCATTCTGTCTCCCAGGTCACTCATCTATTCTTCTTCCTCAGTTATTCTGCTATTGATTCCTTCTAGTGTGTTTTTCATTTCAGTTATTGTATTGTTCATCTCTGTTTGTTTGTTCTTTCATTCTTCTAGGTGTTTGTTTTTTAATTCCTCCAGGTCTTTGTTAAACATTTCCTGCATCTTCTCGATCTTTGCCTCTATTCTTTTTCCGAGATCCTGGATCATCTTCACTATCATTATTCTGAATTCTTTATCTGCAAGGTTGCCTATCTCCACTTCATTTAATTTTTTTTCTGGGGTTTTATCTTGTTCCTTCATCTGGTACATAGCCCTCTGCCTTTTCATTTTGTCTATCTTTCTGTGAATATGGTTTTCGTTCCCCAGGCTGCAGGATTGTAGTTCTTCTTGCTTCTGCTGTCTGCCCTCTGGTGGATGAGGCTATCTAAGAGGCTTGTCCACATGCTGCTTCTTAACAGCTAATGATTATCTAGCACTTACTAGCGTCAGGCACTTTTCTAAGTGCTTTACTTGATTTAATGTATTTCAGCCTCACAACATCCCTGCGAGAGCAGTATGATCATGGTCCCCATTTCATAGATGGCTAAGTCAAGACACAGAGAGTTTAGACATGAGAAGTGTCTAAGGAAAAGCAGCTCCCAGATGGACAACTCAGGGGCAGACTCAGGAGACTACTTGCCCTTGCCCCAAAACCCTAAAGGAGGAGGCCCTTCAAGGGGGGTGGGGGAGGCTGATATGTGTGTTACATCCATTGTTGCCCTCTCAGTTCACCTTTATAAATACTTGGTCTCTTCCTCCTGCAGACACTACACCATTCAGACACTTAAGGGAAACTTTAAAAACCATGCCATCACTCTTAATAGTCTCTTCTTAAGTCTATTCTAAACATGAATTCAAGACATTTGGAAATGACTTTACGCTCTTTAGCCCTGGAGGCCATTTACTGCCCAGCTATGAGATGCTACAAAGAATAACACTGCTTCTACACAGCCCACCTCAAAAGTCCATTACTGTTCCATACACTGTACTTTCCTCCATCCTTTCTCTCCACTTTTCTCTTGCATTTTTGGTACTTTTAAAGACTTCTGTGGGCAGGCAGTGGCTGCACTTATGTTCTTAGAAGTTCTGCAAGTTCAGGTATAGTCCAAGCAAACATCAGACATTGAATTACATTATAGGCAGAATAGATGAGAGAGAGAGAGAGAGAGAGACACTTACCCACTTTAGAGACAGAGACTTGTTTCACTTCTGGGAATGAATCTCCTTTAACAGATGCTGGGGAAAAAATCTGGGGCCTCCTAGGGCAAAAACATTATTAATGGCTGCTGGAAACAATTAATACATATTTAATTGAGGTTGGAGTTGTTAAAAGATTTCTTTTTAATTAAAATCAAGATTCTCATACAAATATGAAGTGAGCAATGGCAAAGATTTTATTGAAATTTTTCATTTATGAGGAAACCGGTAAGATGTTACAACCAGTTTAAAGAAAAAATCTGAAGAACAAACAGTTATATACAGGCAATGGAGAATGAGAAAATGAAACTGCTAATAGATGTGAAAACTTTATAGGCCAATAAACGGTAGTTGTTGGAATCTTCTGCAAGGGAAAATAAAATGTATCTCTATAAGACAAAATTCATTTGCATCTCTGTGGATAAGGATCACTTGTATTACTATCAGCTTTCTACAGTTTATAGAGTTGTAAAGTAGCCTAGTCAAAGGCAGTAAAAGGAACAGATCCCTATAAAATCAGATAAGCTCTAAAGGTCTTCTATATAATGCACTGGAAGGACATCCAGTAATCTTTTGCCCATTTCAAAGTCTTTCACAAATTTTCCTAACAGATCCATAAATAAAAACTTATTTATCAAGTAGAGCAACCAGGCAAGGTGATTTTTTGAATAGATTCCTTAAAACAGAAGTGATATTCATAGAGGATCTCTGTTAGACTGTTACCACTCTCCTGCTTTATCTCCCTTTTCTGCTAAGTTTTCTGTTTCTTTCTTTTTTTCTTTTGTAATATATTTATTTGTTATTTATTTTTGGCTGCACTGGGTCTTCGTTGCTGCACACAGGCTTTCTCTCATTGCGGCAAGCAGGGGCTGCTCTTCATTGCAGTGCATAGACTTCTCATTGCAGTGGCTTCTCTTGTTGCAGAGCATGGGCTCTAGGCATGTGGGCTTTAGTAGTTGTGGCTTGCGGGCTCTAGAGCACAGGCTCAGTAGTTGTGATGCACAGGCTTAGTTGCTCTGTGATATGTGGGATCTTCCCGGACCAGGGCTCAAACCCATGTCCCCTGCATTGGCCAGCAGATTCTTAACCACTGCGCCACCAGGGAAGCCCTTGTCTCTTTCTTTTAAGCTGACATGGTGGAAGATTTGGTACTGGAGTAAGGTTGAAAACTTTAACATTGTATCGAAAAAGTCTGACTTAAGAAAAGTGAGTAACTATCACATCCTTGTTGGCAGGTGGTTTATTCCTAACACTTTCAAACTGTCTACGGAAAGCTGATTACATACCCACCTGTTGCCTGAAATGTATTCTCAAAATCAGGTAAACTAAAGGCAGTTTCTCAGCGTACTTTATGTTCATTAAATTGCTCTGACATTTGCTATATCCAACTTTAAGATAAAAATATTGGCCAGGGGACAGTTTACTGGTCTAGAAAGCTCACTCTCTCTTCCTTCCTGTTTTAATGGCAGAGGCCATAATTGGAATGTAAAATGTAACCCCTGAAGTAAGTTTCACATGTTAACTCTTCCCAGGCTCCAGGGTCTAGATATGCTTGGCGCATTGTTCTGTCCTGCTGGCTCAGCCCTTCAGTTGTGCCAGTCATTACCTGTCCTCTCCCACTCATCTGGATCTTCTTTTCATATCTGGAGCCAGAAATTTTCAGGATCGCACTGTTAGAGCCTCCAGGAATTTCCCTTGGCTCAGGGGCAAGGCATCATGACCACCAGCAGCCAAATATCAAAGGCCAAGTAGGGATGATTATCCAAAGAAAAGTGAGCACAAGATATTGAAACTTCAAATAGCAGCACAGGAACAGCCTACTGGAAATAATTCTCAAGTGAGAGTTCAATGACATACTATCCCTCTCACAAAATTGGAAAATACTAAAACATAGTAAAATATCCAATGGCAATGAGGGTATGGTCAGTGGGTGTGCATCTTGGTAAAGACAATTGGGAAATTGAATGGCTGCATGACCAAGAGCCTTAGAACTTCGTTACCTTTTGGTCCACCAAGTCCTCTTCTGGGGATAATTCAAAATATAGTGAAAAGTTTATGCACAAAAAGGTATATTTCAGTATTATTTATAATAATAAAAAGTCAAAAACAACCTAAATTTAACAATAAAGATTGATAATAGTTTTCTTTGTGTATATTTTGAACTAAGATGTAGGTATTTAAATAATGAAGAGCTTAAAACACAGGAGAATATGTGATAGTGGAATTTTTAAAACAGTTTTTACTGTGGAAAAATATCAAACAGACCAAAAAGTAGAGAAACTAGCATGATGAACCCGCATGTACCCATCACACTGCTTAACGATTATCAATACAAAGCAAATTCATTTCATCTACCCTATTCACTTTCCTGCCCAGATTGTTTGAAGCCAATCTGAGACATCATTTCATATGAAAATGTTTCAGCATGTACCTCTAAGAGAATAGAATTCATTAAAAAAGCACACTTGACATCTAAAAACTTAATAATATACCCATCAGAAAATAGAGCATTAAAAAATCCAACATTCCAAGCAAATAACCACAATTATTATTTGTTCCTGTTCTTGTTCCACTGGGTCTTAGGTTAGCAATCTGAGTTCACGAAGTTATCAGCTTCAGGACCAAAAAACAAGTCCTGGAAATCCTCAGAACATTGGTACAGTCTGAAAGTTGTCTAAGTGCTGTCAGCTCAGAAGTCTGTATTCTGAGTCCATTCCTTGAAGTATCAATAGTTAGGAGTACCCACTACAGTCCTTTCCTTGAGGCTCTAAGACATTTTTGTTAAAGATCCAATCCAATATCTGGCTTGTAACTTATGGCAGAGCCTTCAGGCAAGCATGAAAGAGAAGCAGAAGTGACCTCTAAGACTGAATGGCTGTGGTTAATTTATTACAGTTACCAGCAGTATCAGAATGGAGGAGAACAAAGTTGTCTAATATGTGCATGTTTCATAAGGGTTTGATCAGTGTTTCCCCTGAGGATAAGAACATATTGTGGACAGAAAGGGCAGTGCCAAATCTTACTGACCTCCCTGTAAATTGTACTATCTCTGAAATATTTATATTAATAACATTTTACCTCTATAAACTTAACTTGGGGAAGGCTGAGCACCTCTTCTGATTGGGCAACTCTTCCAGTGGTACTCTTACAATAGTATTGAACTTATTAAAAAATATCGTGCTACCCAACAAACCTAATTACTTCTAACATTCTCTTTTCATAAGGTAAGAGAACAGATCTTTGTGATTTTCCAGAGGTTCTTTGGGAATCTCCAGGATAGTTTTCTGAGAATTTTACTTTTTTCTGAATTTAGAGTCTGATTTTGGGAAGGCAAAAGCAACAGATTTAGTAGAGGAGAGTTGGTCCATGATTAAAATAGGATCATGGATGTTTGAGAAAAAAAGATTACTTACCTAATCATTAAAGCAACAATATAATATTTAAAATAGACATAGAAGTAGGTAAAACAATTTTAAACAATGTTGGCTCTTTCATATGTGAAGAGACTTTGCTCTTTGTTCTTAAAAAAAATAATCACAGACATGATAAAATCAACACAAAGTACAGAAAATTATTCTGGTGCAATATAAATCTCTGCTATCTGAATGAATTGTACAAAAGATAAATAATAACTGATTATTACCCCTTGTTAAGAGCTCTAATATAAATTTAACATTTTAATAGTGAGAAAGCGAAATTCTATTTTTGCATTAATTCAATATTTGGCAATAAAGAATTCCAAGTTCCTTTTCAAAAAATTATCTTTTGAATAAACCCATCAAAACAGAGAGAACTTTGCCAAAATTTGAACATTTCAGTAAACCTTCTACTATTTTCTGTCTCCATTCAGGTGTTGTCTTTCCCTACCCTGCTTCATGTTCTGGAACAGATATTTTCCCTTAGAATAAAACTACTTGCTGTTCCTTTGAAAAACCAAACAAATTCCTTTACAAACATTGTTCTTGTCTTCATTATTGTTTATACCATTGTCGCTATTGTTCTTAGTATGGTCTTACTACCTATATTAACTATAACTTTTAAACAAACTAACCTCCATTTCACAGAGAAAACTGGGTGATGGGTAATTGATAATTGAGTGTTATATACAAGCACAAATGAACATATTCATTAACATGATCCAAAGTACGCTATGCCGTAACATGGTAATAAGAAACAAAGATATATATATTTATCTATTTAAACTACGTTTAGTAATCAGTGTTTCAGCAGTCTTCGAGATTATCTAGGTATCCAGAGATTATTCATTAATTGATTTAATATTGTAAAGTTAAGAATCTTAAAAATTATATTTTATCTAACATACTATAGATCATAATGATGGGTGATATCAAAAACATTGTCAAAATTACAGTTCAATTTGGTTAGACATATAATTTTACATTTTTCATAATTCTTAACATTATTAAATAGTAATACTAACTTATTTCTTCAGTAAACCAGTAGAGGGAGATTGGGATTGACACATATACACTATTGTACTATGTATGAAATAGACAACTAAGGGGAACATACTGTATAACACAGGGAATTCTAATTAAAGCACTGTGGTGTCCTAAATGGGAGGGAAATCCGAAAGGGAGGGGATATATGTATATGTAAGGCTGATTCATTTTGCTGTGCAGTAGAAGCTAACACAACATTGTAACGCAACTATACTCCAATAAAAATTAATTAAAAAAATAAATAAACCAGTAGAGAAAGTTGAGGACACTCAGAAAACAGACTTAGATCTTCTAAAAAATAAAATGTACAAATATATTATATTTACTACTAATATCAGAGGAAAAAGATATAGATTTTTTTCTTGAACCAAAATTATAAGCTACTGTGATTTATCCAAAGAGTCACCTTAATTGTGTGAATTTAGATTATTATGAATTTTATATTATGCATATATATTTAGATTATCATATAAAATGCTTCCCAGCACTTTATGATATACTTTTTTTGCTAAAAGTCTAGAACATTTAGAGTATTCTAATACTTCATTTATTTTATAGGAATTCTGGAGATACTAGATTTATGTAAACATACTATAAGTATAAATGATTGACTTACTCTATAAGTCAATTACATCAGAGTTCCTTTAATTTAAAAGACCTTGGAGACCTTCAAGATGACGGAGGGGTAAGATGTGGAAATCACCATCCTCCCCACAAATACATCAGAAATACATCTACATGTAGAACAACTCCTACAGAACACCTACTGAATGCTGGCAGAAGACCTCAGACTTCCCCAAAGGCAAGAACCCCCCCACGTACCAGGGTAGGGCAAAAGAAAAAAGAATAAACGGAGACAAAACAATAGGGACAGGACCAGCACCAGTGGGAGGGAGCTGTGAAGGAGGAAAGGTTTCCACACACTAGGAAGCCCCTTCACAGGTGGAGATGGGGGGTGGCAGGGCGGGGGTGAAGCTTTGGAGCCACGGAGGAGAGCGCAGCAACAGGGGTGCAGACGGCGAAGTGGAGAGATTCCCACACAGAGGATCAGTGCCGACCAGCACTCACCAGCCCAAGAGGCTTGTCTGCTCACCCGCTGGGGCGGATGGGGGCTGGGAGCTGAGGCTTGGGCTTCAGAGCTCAGATTCCAGGGAGAGGACTGGGGTGGCTGCGTGAACACATCCTGAAGGGGGCTAGTGCGCCACGGCTAGCCAGGAGGGAGTCCGGAAAAAAGTCTGGAACTCCCTAAGAGGCAAGAGACCATTGTTATGGAGTGCGCAAGGAGAGGGGATTCAGAGCACTGCCTAAACGAGCTCCAGACACGGGCGCGAGCCACGGCTATCAGCATGGACACCAGAGACGGGCATGAAATGCTAAGGCTGCTGCTGCAGCCACCAAGAAGCCTGTGTGCAAGCACAGGTCACTATCCACACCTCCCCTCCCGGGAGCCTGTGCAGCCTGCCACTGCCAGGGTCCCGTGATCCAGGGATAACTACCCTGGGAGAACACACAGTGCGCCTGAGGTTGGTGCAACCATCATGCTGGCCTGCCGCCGCAGGCTCGCCCCACATTCCATACCCCTCCCTCCCCCCAGACTGAGTGAGCCAGAGCCCCCTAATCAGCTGCTACTTTAACCACCTCCTGTCTGAGAGAAGAACAGATGCCCTCAGGTGACCTACATGCAGAGGCAAGGCCAAATACAAAGTTAAACCCCAGGAGCTGTGCGAACAAAGAAGAGAAAGGGAAATTTCACCCAGCAGCCTCAGGAGCAGTGGATTAAATCTCCACAATCAGTATGATGTACCCTGCATCTTTGGAATACCTCAATAGACAATGAATCATCCCAAAATTGAGGTGGTGGACTTTGGGAGCAACTGTAGTCTTAGGGTTTGCTTTCTACATCTAATTTGTTTCTAGATTTATGTTTATCTTAGTTTAGTATTTAGCATTTATTATCATTGGTAGATTAGTTTATTGATTTGGTTGCTCTCTTCCTCCTTTTCTTTTTTATATATTTTTTTTCCTTTTTCTCTTTTTGTGAGTGTGTAGGTGTGTGCTTGTTTGTGTGATTTTGGAGTAGCTGGAGTAGCAATTCTCATATCAGACAAAACAGACTTTAAAATAAAGACAATTTCAGAGACAAAGAAGGACGCTACATAATGATAAAGGGATCACTCCAAGAAGAAGATATAACAATTGTAAATATTTATGCACCCAACATAGGAGTACCTCAATACATAAGACAAAAGCTAACAGTCATAAAACGGGAAATCGACAGTATCACGATCAACAGTATCACAAGAGTAGGGGACTTTAACACCCCACTTTCACCAATGGACAGATCATCCAAAATGAAAATAAATAAGGAAACAAGCTTTAAATGATACATGAAACAAGATGGACTTAATTGATATTTATAGGACATTCCAGCCAAAAACAAGAGAATACACTTTCTTCTCAAGTGCTCATGGAACATTCTCCAGGATAGATCATATCTTGGGTGACAAAACAAGCCTTGGTAAATTGAAGAAAATTGAAATTGTATCAAGTATTTTTCTGACTGCAGTGCTGTGAGGCTACATATCAATTACAGGAAAAAAAATCTGTGAAAAATACAAACACATGGAGGCTAGCAATACACTACTAAATAACCAAGAGATCACTGAAGAAATCAAAGAGGAAATCAAAATATACCTAGAAACAAATGACAATGAAAACACAATGACTCAAAACCTATGGGAGGCAGCAAAAGCAGTTCTAAGAGTGAAGTTTATAGCAATGCAATCCTACCTCAAGGAACAAGAAACTTCTCAAATAAACAACCTAACTTTACACCTAAAGCAATTAGAGAAAGAAGAACAAAAAACCCCAAAGTTAGCAGAAGGAAAGAAATCATAAAGATCAGATCATAAATAAATAAAGGGCTTCTGGGCTTCCCTGGTGGCACAGTGGTTGAGAATCTGCCTGCTAATGCAGGGGACACGGGTTTGAGCCCTTGTCTGGGAAGATCCCACATGCCGCAGAGCAACTAGGCCCATGAGCCACAACTACTGAGCCTGCGCGTCTGGAGCCTGTGCTCCACAACAAGAGAGGCCACGACAGTGAAAGGCCCGTGCACCGTGATGAAGAGTGGCCCCCGCTTGCCACAGCTAGAGAAAGCCCTCGCACAGAAACGAAGACCCAACACAGCCAAAAATAAAAATAAATAAATTAAAAGAAGGCTCAACATTTAAAAAATAAAATAAAACAAAATAAAATAAAGGGCTTCCCTGGTGGCACAGTGGTTAAGTATCCTCCTGCCAATGCAGGGGACACGGGTTTGAGCCCTGATTGGGGAAGATCCCACTTGCCGCAGAGCAACCAAGCCCATGTGCCACAATTACTGAGCCTGCACTCTAGAGCCCACGTGCCACAACTACTGAACCCCACGCACCTAGAGCCCATGCTCCACAACAAGAGAAGCCAGTGCAATGAGAAGCCCATGCACTGCAATGAAGACTAGCCCCCACTCACCACAACCAGAGAAAAGCCCACGGGCACCAACAAAGACCCAACGCAGCCAAAACTAAAATTAAATAAATAAATACATTTTTTAAAAAATAAGAAAGAAATGAAAAAGAAATGAAGGAAACGATAGCAAAGATCAATAAAACTAAAGCTGGTTCTTTGAGAAGATAAACAAAATTGATAAACCATCAGCCAGACTCATCAAGAAAAAAAGGGAGAAGACTCAAATCAGTAGAATTAGAAATGAAAAAGGAAAGGTAACAACTGACACTGCAGAAACACAAAGGATCATGAGAGATTACTACAAGCAACTATATGCCAAAAAAATTGACAACCTGGACGAAATGGATGAATTCTTAGAAAAGCACAACCTTCTGATACTGAACCGGGAAGAAATAAAAAATATAAACAGACCAATCAGAAGCACTGAAATTGAGACTGTGATTAAAAATCTTCCAACAGGGCTTCCCTGATGGTGCAGTGGTTGAGAGTCCGCCTGCCGATGCAGTGGACACAGGTTCATGCCCCGGTCCGGGAAGATCCCACATGACGTGGAGCAACTAGGCCCGTGAGCCATGGCCACTGAGGCTGCGTGTCTGGAGCCTGTGCACCGCAATGGGAGAGGCCACAACAGTGAGAGGCCTGCGTACCGCAAAAAAAAAAAAATCTTCCAACAAAGGAGCAGAGGGCTTCACAGGTGAATTCTATCAAACATTTAGAGAAGAGATAACACCTATCCTTCTCAAACTCTTCCAAAATATAGAAGAAGGAGGAACCCTCCCCAACTCATTTTACAAGGCCACCATCACCCTGATACCAAAACCAGACAAAGATGTCACAAAGAAAGAAAACTACAAGCCAATATCACTGATGAACATAGAGGCAAAAATCATCAACAAAATACTAGCAAACAGAATCCAACAGCATATTAAAAGGATCATACACCATGTTCAAGTGGGGTTTATCCCAGGAATGCAAGGATTCTTCAATATATGCAAATCAATCAATGTGATAAACCATATCAACAAATTGAAGGAGAAAAACCATATGATCATTTCAATAGATGCAGAAAAAGCTTTTGACAAAATTCAACACCAATTTTTGATAAAAAAAAAAAACTCCAGAAAGTAGGCATAGAGGGAATTTACCTCAACATAATAAAGGCCACATATGAGAAACCACAGCCAACATCATTCTCAATGGTGAAAAACTGAAACCATTTCCACTAAGTTCAGGAACAAGACAAGGTTGTCCACTCTCACCACTGTTATTCAACATAGTTTTGGAAGTTTTAGCCACAGCAATCAGAGAAGAAAAAGAAATAAAAGGAATACAAATTGGAAAAGAAGTAAAGCTGTCACTGTTTGCAGATGACATGATACTATACATAGAGAATCCTAAAAATGCTACCAGAAAACTACTAGAGCTATTCAATGAACTTGGTAAAGTAGCAGGATACAAAATTAATGCACAGAAGTCTCTTGCATTCCTATACACTAATGATGAAAAATCTGAAAGAGAAATTAAGGAAACACTCCCATTTACCATTGCAACAAAAAGAATAAAATACCTAGGAATAAACCCACCTAAGGAGACAAAAGGCCTGTATGCAGAAAACTATAAGACACTGATGAAAGAAATTAAAGGTGATACAAACAGTTGGAGAGATATACCGTGTTCTTGGATTGGAAGAATCAACATTGTGAAAATGACTCGACTACCCAAAGCAATCTACAGATTCAGTGCAATACCTATCAAAGAACCAATGGCATTTTTCACAGAACTAGGACAAAAAATTTCACAATTTGTATGGAAACACAAAAGAGCCCAAATAGCCGAAGTGATCTTGAGAGAGAAAAATGGAGCTGGAGGAATCAGGCTCCCTGACTTCAGACTATACTACAAAGCTACAGTAATCAAGACAGTATGGTACTGGCACAAAAACAGAAAGATAGATCAATGGAACAGGATAGAAAGCACAGAGATAAACCCACACACATGTGGTCACCTTATTTTTGATAAAGGATACAAGAATATACAATGGAGAAAAGACAGCCTCTTCAATAAATGTTGCTGGGAAAACTGGACAGCTACATATAAAAGAATGAAATTAGAGCACTCCCTAACACCATACACAAAAATAAACTCAAAATGGATTAAAGACCTAAATGTAAGGCCAGACACTATAAAACTCTTAGAGGAAAACATAGGCAGAAAATGGAAATAAAAAGAAAAATAAACAAATGGGACCTAATGAAACTTAAAAGCTTTTGCACAACAAAGGAAACCATAAACAAGCTGAAAGGACAACCCTCAGAATGGGAGAAAATATTTGCAAATGAAGCAACTGACAAAGGATTAATCTCCAAAATATATAAGCAGCTCATGCAGCTCAATATTAAAACCACAAAAAACCCAATCCCAAAATGGGCAGAAGACCTAAATTGACATTTCTCCAAAGAAGATATACAGATTGCCAACAAACACATGAAAGGATGCTCAACATCACTAATCATTAGAGAAATGCAAATCATAACAGCAATGGGGTATCACCTCACAGCAGTCAAAATGTCCATCATCAAAAAATCTACAAACAGTAAATGCTGGAGAGGGTGCAGAGAAAAGGGAACTCTCTTGCACTGTTAGTGGGAATGTAAATTTATACAGCCACTATGGAGAATACTATGGAAGTTCCTTAAAAAACTAAAAATAGAACTACCATACGACCCAGCAATCCTGCTACTGGGCATATACCCTGAGAAAACCATAATTCAAAAAGAGCCATGTTCCGCAATGTTCATTGCAGCTCTATTTACAATAGCCAGGACATGGAAGCAACCTATGTGTCCATCAACAGATGAATGGATAAAGAAGATGTGGCACATATATACAATGGAATATTACTCAGCCATAAAAAGAAATGAAATTGAGTCATTTGTAGTGAGGTGGATGGACCTAGTGTCTGTCATACAGAGTAAAGTAAGTCAGAAAGAGAAAAACAAGTACCATTTGCTAACACATGTATACAGAATCTAAAAAAAAAAAAAAAAAAGGTTCTGAAGAACCTATGGACAGTACAGGAATAAGACGCAGATGTAGAGAATGGACTTGAGGACATGGGGAGGGGGAGGGGTGTTCTGGGACGAAGTGAGAGAGTGGCATGGACATACATACACTACCAAACGTAAAATGGATGGCTGGTGGGAGGCAGCTGCACAGCACAGGGATATCGGCTTGGTGCTTTATGACCACCTAGAGGAGTGGGATGGGGAGGGTGGAAGGGAGACGCAGGAGGGAGGGAATGTGGGGATGTGTGTATACATATAGCTGATTCAGTTTGTTTTACAGCAGAAACTGGCACAACATTGTGAAGCAATTATGCTCCAATAAAGATGTTTAAAAAAAAATAAAGTAACAATGTTAAACCCATTTCATTCTGAATAAAAAGCATACACTTTTTGAAAAATAACTATAGTTTGAAAAATAAAAGACCTTATAATCTAATTTATTAATGCCATCCAGAATTAAGAAAATATTTCACACATACAATGAGAGAAAAACTTTTCTCAATTATAGAGAATTGGCTGGCTTCAACTCTATAACGTCAGCTACAGGTCAGGAGTAAACTCAGAAACAAAACTTCTGGTGGTCTGGTTCTCGAAGGGCTGTTCTCCTTTCTAGTGGACACAAATAGTTTCTTAATTAATTTGAGCTCACAGTAGATAAATAGCCAAAGAAAAATACTGACAAACTGGATTAGATGTCATCTCTCACCTGATAGAAAATAGATCCGCGTTATCCACCTGACAGAGATTGTCAAATGGTCAGATGGAAAAACCAAATTCCCCATAATAATCAGCCATGTGCATATTAGAACTATATATATATATATATATATGTATATATACACACAGGGCCAACCCTAAACTATGGAGTTGAGACCTGCCTAGCAGTCTTGGCTCTGACTCTAGAAAAAGACATGGCGCAACCCGCAAGTTTTACTAGGATGCTCTCTAGATTATGCAGTTGAGACCTGTCTAGTGGTTAGAGACAAGACATGGACTTACTATTGCCCGGGTCTAGTTGTGAAAAGACACACATAGGTTCATATACACCAGCTGTCCCCTAAAACAAACCCTAATGTGTGCCTATTTCTGTGGTGTAAATTTTCCTATAATTTCTGTTTTTAATTGTGTTACCAACACAATGTCATGAATGCAGAATTGGGAAGGGATACATGTATTTGATTCTCACAAACCAGTATAATCTGCTCCAGGACACAACTATGCTTGACCATAAGTTAATTTAAACAGACTAGCAGACTTGTCTAAGAACAGAAACAAAAACACAAAATCAGGAAAAAGAAAGAAAATCTTTAGAAATGCAGAGTTAGCCATTTGGCATTCACTATGGGAAACAAGAAAAGATGTGTCTGGGTTTAATCACTTCTCAGGCCATGCAGTTTAATAGCACCAGCAGGTAAAGTTCACTTGAATATCTCAGTGGATCCTCCAAAATGGCCCTAGTACTCAGTATTTCACAAGATAGCTTGTTCTATTTGTGAACAATTCTCATAGTTAGAAAACTTTTATTTACACTCAGCCAAAAGTCTATTTTCCTATAACTTTTTAAAAAAATCAATTAATTAATTAATTAATTTGGCTGTGTTGGGTCTTTGTTGCTGTGCGCAGACTTTCTCTAGTTGCGGCGAGCTGGGGCTACTCTTCGTTGCAGTGCGCGGGCTTCTCATTGTGGTGGCTTCTCTTGTTGCAGAGCATGGGCTCTAGGTGCACAGGCTTCAGTAGTTGTGGCTTGCGGGCTCTAGAGCACAGGCTCACTAGTTGTGGCTCATGGGCTTAGTTGCCCCGCAGCATGTGGGATCTTCCCGGGCCAGGGCTCGAACCCGTGTCCTCTGCATTGGCAGGCGGATTCTTAACCACTGAGCCACCTTTTTTTCCTATAGCTGAAGCCTTTTTTTCCTATAGCTTTTAACCAGAGAGTTTAGTCATACTCTTGGGAAATGCACAGAATAAATCTAATTCTTCCTTTATTCAATAAAATTTCAATATTGATTATAGTTATCTTAGGATTTTAGTGCTAGTCCAACTTATTCACTTTACAAATAATGAAACTGAGACCTAGAAAGGTTAATGACTTTCCTCAATACATATAGCACTGAGATTTGTCACATTTGATGCAATCAGAGATTAAACTTAAAAACCGTCACAACACATCCCTCTTAAGTCTTTGTTCCTTAGTTGTATTAATATTTCATCTATTGTGTTTTCCAGACCTTTCATCATATAAGCTGCCCTCTTCTTGTTCAGACAGTGTCATTCTAAAAGTGGGGGACCCAGAACCTAATCAAATGCCACAGGTGTCAGCTGATTAGTTCAGTGAACAGTGTGTTCTGAATTCTGGAGTAATTGATATTTCATAATTTGGACGGCCATGTCACTTTTTAACTCATGTACTTGTCAAATATAATTTTCAAAAGTTAAAAACTTGGCTTTCGTAGAAATGTAGAATAAACACGGGTCAAAAAATGTATTCAATTCATTCATAAAGGAAACGTAAGATAATAAAACTGGTTTAAAACTATTTGAGAAACTAAGAAATATATAGTCCAGCAAGAAGTGCACACTGAAATAAGTTTTTTTAAGTTAGAAAAAAATCTATTTAATACCCTATCAGTCAATAAATCGTAACTTTTGAGATTATGTTTCCCACCAAAGAGAAATCATTTGCATCTCCATCAGGTAAAAACCTACAAGGTAACATCTACCTTCATAGTTCCTGGGCTCTAACTGATAGTAAATAACAAAGCCAAACAAAGTCACTCTTAGAAAATTAAAAAGTCCTTAAGTGGGACTGTTAAACAGTGTCCCAGGATGACATTAAAAAGACGAATAGCCTTCTCTTTTGCTTTATCTTCAAGTATCATAAACTATTTCTTAACATATTTTTATATGAACTATTGTTTTGCCAGCCTCCCACAACTTGTTAAAGCATAACAAGACAGGAGTTTACATTTATTTATGTGAAGTTATTTCTGTCTATTATTCCAGTTTGTCTTCCTTCCCAATGCAGGATTCTTTTCTGTAATGTCCATGACTAGTGATGGTCAATGTTGAGGAACACTGTGCATTGCAAGGTAGCTCAATTTATTGTTAGAAACTCTAGTTCTTAGTGAGGTCTTGTGTATACCGGCAGAAATATACTCCCCTGTAATTTTTACCTACTAGAGATTTGGATTAAGGTGTAGAAAAAACAGGCAGCTCCTGAGCATTAATTTAAAAAGGAGTGCTAAGGGCTTCATTGGTGGTGCAGTGGTTGAGAGTCCGCCTGCCGATGCAGGGGACACGGGTTCGTGCCCCGGTCCGGGAGGATCCCACATGCTGCGGAGCGGCTGGGCCCGTGAGCCATGGCCGCTGAGCCTGCGCGTCCGGAGCCTGTGCTCTGCAACGGGAGAGGCCACAACAGTGAGAGGCCTGCGTACCGCAAAAAAATAAGTAAATAAAATAAAATAAAAAGGGGTGCTAAAATATCCCTAAGCTCAACTGTAAAATGGTGCGAGTTAACACATATCACTCCTCACATAACTGAGGTCATGTAAACTGGCTCTGCTAAGTGGAATTAAACAGTGCTTTCAAGGGGAAATTTAAAAATGTATATTCCTCATCTACACTAAGCGATCTCTGTTGAGTATTTTTTAGAGGCAAATGCATGAGTAGCACAAGGCAGATAGATAAGGGCTAGTCCCCCAACTCCAGAACTTTCCCACTAGCGTCTAACAATTTGGTCACCTGAAATTCCAAAACCAAATAATGCCATAATATTTACTAGGACTGGGTGTTTATTTTATTATTACAAATTACAAACCCTTTATTAGGCCATAATTTTCCCACTGAGGTAATTATAAAATAACCTAAGATTATAATACAGTACGTATTTGGATAAAAGAAGGAAATGTGTGCGAACATGAAAATCAGATAAAGGAACTCAAATATATTTGGACAGGATATTTAATGTAAATCACCTCTATTCTTACTTAAGAAAGCATACGTGACTTAGGCTATCCAGTTGAGAGTGACATAAAACCTGGAAAAAACTTTCAAAAAGTTAAAAGTGTATTGTTATAGTACCACATTAATAAATCCTTTGTTTTGAGCAGAAAAAAACTACACATTTTTATTGCCCGAAAAAAAGGTTTCTCCCACTTTTTTTTTTTTTTTTTTGCTGGGGGGATATGCGGGCCTCTCACTGTTGTGACCTCTCCCGTTGCGGAGCACAGGCTCTGGACGCTCAGGCTCAGCAGCCATGGCTCACGGGCCCAGCCACTCTGCGGCATGTGGGATCCTCCCGGACCGGGGCACGAACCCGTGTCCCCTGCATCGGCAGGTGGACGCTCAACCACTGCGCCACCAGGGAAGCCCTGGTTTCTCCCACTTTTGCCAGATATATGTTTAACAAATATTAAAGGAATACAGGTTTGCATTGCTACCAAATTATGAGCCCACATGTCTTATTCTAGCTCTGCTGACTGGTTCCAGTTCTAACACTGGGAGGCATGCAAATAAGTTTCATCCAGATTCCATATGACTGATCTTCAGATACCTGAGAACAGTCACCCCATTCTCCTGCAGTCTGTCTTCTTCAGATTAAATAAGTATGCCCCTCCTTAGAATGGCTTCAAGATTGGTTATTTTCATGATGAGTTTCCTGCAGAGGCTTTCTAGTTTTCAGTGTGTCCAAATGTGACTCCCAATATTGAACACAACGTAACCAATGTCTGATGCCACATTTATATCAGGCGGTCATCTCACTCAACCTGCTTTGCCAACTCTGTGTTAAATAACAAGGGAAATTAAAGGAAAATGAACATCCCACATCCCTTTAATGGAGTGGCTTAGCCTTTTAAACTTCCTGGAGCAATTCAGAGTTCTCACTAAACTCACGGGTACTCAGTCAGGGTCAGGTCAAGAGACAGAAACCACATCAATTATCTGAAGAGAGAAGATTTAATACAAAGAACTGTTAGCAAGGTAGTAAGTTGTTTACTAGGCAATTGAAAGGGTAAAGAGGAATTCTAAAGCATTACGAGTAGGAACTGTATGAAGCTGTTATACCCTGTGTTAGCCTACCTCAGGGTAGATACTAAGACAGGATTGAACCTGCAAGGATTTTATTAGGGGAAATTCCTGTATAAAGGAAACCCAGAGGGAGCAGGGAAGGCTGACATGCAGGTATCTCCTGGGTGACAAAGAAAAGCCCATAAAATCTGAGGAAGTTCCTGCAAAGCTATAGGAAAGTTATTGAGCCAAAGAGGCTGGTCAGAGGAGTCCTAAGTCTCCCAGGAATCTGCCCCAATGTTCTGGCATGCTCAGTTAGTATGGTCAATTAAGTTTAGGTTTGCCAGATAAAATATAGGACATTCAGTTATATTTGAATTTCAGATAAACAATGAATAAAATTTTAGTATAAGTATATCCCAAATATTGCATTGGACATACTTATATTAAAAAATTATTTGTTGGGCTTCCCTGGTGGTGCAGGGGTTGAGAGTCCGCCTGCCGATGCAGGGGACACGGGTTCGTGCCCCGGTCCAGGAAGATCCCACATGCCATGGAGCGGCTGGCCCCGTGAGCCATGGCCGCTGAGCCTGCGCTTCCGGTTCCTGTGCTCCGCAACGGGAGAGGCCACAACAGTGAGAGGCCCGCGTACCACAAAAAAAAAGAAAAAAAAAAATTGTTTGTTGTTCAGATTTAACTGGCATCCATCCTATATTTTTATTTGTGAAATCTCTCAATCCTGATTATACTCCCTATAGCTGAAGGTCTGTGAGGGGCATTCTCATGGCTGCCACACACTGTTGGGGCTAGGAGAAGAAAGATTGGAATTATTAAAACTTCAAAACTTAAAAGAAGATCTTGAGAAGGTGAAACTCAGACATCTAAGGAAAGGGTCCCCACTATCCGGGTGGGGATAAAACTGGTCCTACAGCTGGATTCATCTGGTACTGTGGGAAGGAACTGCTGCTTTAGGGTTGAAGAAGTGTTGCTGGACAGGACCCCAAGCTGACTGGAAGCCAACCAGAAGCAAAGAGAAAACAGGAAGAAGCAAGTCCCATCTTCCTCCTCCAGCCTTGTAGTCTCCCTCCACACCCACCCGTCACTTGCAGAGCCTCGCATGGAGCCACTGGCAAAGCAGAAATGCAGAGCAGGGTATCAAAGACTGGGTTTGGAATTTAAAGTAAAAATTTAGTAACTGGCACAAATGCAGATTACCAAAGATCACACCCAGTTAATGAAATGCTGGGAAATGATTGGCTATTGGCCCTACGTGATTTCAGCATGACTCCCGACTTTACAAATTTCATGGATTAATGGTGATGAGGTTTCGGACATGCTATTCCAAAGTATGGCACCTTGGCATATTGAATATTTTAAGCTGAAGGAATTTGAAAAACAGAGGTGTTGGAAGGATTCTCTGACCTTCTACTTGAAGGTCAGGTCGTAAGACCCTCATGTGAGAGGTGCCCTCTCCGTACCCAGAGGAAAAGAGCATCCTTATCTCCAAAGACGGAGGGACACTGGGAGGAATCTGAGCAAACAGGCTTTGCTAAGTGTCCCCCAGTTTACCACCCATAGCTTATACCCTTTGTCCTATCACATTTTTCCATTACTTTCCACTCTTTATCAAACCTAGTACAAAAATGTTCAGGTTTAACCTGTTCTTCAGGTCTTCATTTCCTTATGAAGGCTCCTGTGTCATGTAAGACTTATATTAAGTAAATTTGTACGCTCTTTTCTTATTAATCTGTCTTTTGTTGCAAAGTCCCAGCCAAGAACCTAGAAGGGTAGAAGGAAAAAGATATTATTCCTCCCCTGTGTTGTACAGCAGAAAGATGCTGGTCACCAATTCCCATCCACCCTTTCAGGCAGATTACATTAATAGCCAACGTGACTAGAGATGGATTTGCCTTTGCTTTTAAAATGCTCTTCTTAAAAAAACAAATGAGTTAGGATCTCAAGTCCATAATGAAGATTATGGCAGAGGGATACGAGAGGATCCACAGTCTTGCGTTATGTACAAAATATTAACAAATCCAAAAGACTCCAGTAAACCTAATCACCAAGGAAAACAGGTTCACTATCCCCAGGTTGCCAGTGGACTCTAATCCCTTAGAAAATGGAAGACCTTATGAGGTATTATATAACATTAAGGAAGAGGATATGTCATACTTGTATATGCCCTATGGTTTATAAAACATTCTCCCAGACATTATCTTGTTTTGAGCCCTGTATATAACCACACGTGGGGTTGGGGAGCTGATGACTGACCTCAATCCAGAATATAATGAATAATCTTTGAAAGTTTTGAAGTGAAAATGTGCTATAGTCAGGTCTGTGCCTTTAGAAGAGAATCTTGCCAGAGGGCAAAAGATGAGGATTTATCAGCAGTTCACTCAAGCGGTAATGAGCCCCTAACATCATGCAGTCCCTTGGAGCTATCACCAATCCAAAACTAAAGTATTTTTCTCCAAGACAAAAAAGGATTTTAAAGGAGATAAAAGATGTAAAATATTTAATGAGTAATAGGGGTGACATATCTAGTTTTTAGTTTTCTTAACTTTTTGGCACTTCTGCTCCATTCACATCCACACATTCACATGCAAATAATGCATATCAACCTTTCAGATGTTAACAGACGGAAAGAAAAGTAGGAGCATTATGAGTGGGATTTATGTGATTCAAATGAATGAGAATAAAATGTAAATAGCTGGAAAAAAGAATTCTCTGATTGTACAATAATTGTTATTTTCGTTTCAAGGGTTTCAAAAATAGAACAGTATCCTCTGCTAATCGCTTCCTATATTAGTTATCTTTTATTGCATAACAAATTTCCCCAAAACTTAGTAGCTTAAAACAACAATAAACATTTATTATCTCTGGCAGTTTCTGTGGGTCAGAAATTCTGGAGCAGCTTCGCTGGGTAGTTCTGGCTTGGGGTCTCTCAGGAGGCTAGAGTCAAGATATTATTGTAGCTGAGGCTGCAGTTATCTGAAGCCTTGATGGGGCTAGAGGATGCCCTTTTAAGATGGCTCACACATGTCACTTGGTTTTGGGGGGCGGTCTTCTCCTCATAAACCTCTCCAAGGGATGCTCCAGTGTTCTCATGACATGGCAGCTGGCTTCCCCCCAAACAAGTGATCCAAGAGAGTGACAGCCAGGCGGAAGCAATCGTTTTTCATGTCCTAGCCTTGGACACCACATAGCATCACTTCTGCCACATTCTATTCATCAGAAGCAGTTCACTAAGTCTTGCTCACATTCAAGGGGAGGGGAAGTTTCCACCTTTTGAAAGGAGGTGTGTTAAAGATTTTGTGAACATATTTTAAAAACACCACACTTCTTTAACTTAAAACAGGTTTTGGTATTTTGTGCTCCAAATAAAATTCCCAATTCATTGAACAGCTTCACAAAAGCAAGTGACCTGGGGATTGATGTCTCAGTTCTTTGGTCAGCAACAGCTTGTCAGTTTGCTCTGAGATGTCTAAGAGTTGTGTGGTGATAGATGAGAAAAGTGTAACTTTGTAATCCAAAGAGGGGAAGAAAAGAACCCTAAAAGACCAAACCACTGTAGTTTCATCATTTGAATTATTTTCCTTGAAATTCTATTGAAAGGACAATTTTTGAAATTCAAGCTTCAATGTCAGAGGGATGAAAAAGCCCTAAATTATTCCTAGGAATATAAGCTGTAAGTGATGGAATTCCAACAATTTGATACTTATTAGGAGTCAGGAAGAATGTTTCTACCTGGAAAACCGAAACATCACTACGGCCAAACAAGAAACATTTCTGCATTTATTTATGTCTTAGTCTATTTGGGCCACTATAAAAAAAATAGCATAGATTGGGTGGCTTAAAAGCAACGAACATTTATTTCTCACAATCTGGAGGCTGGGAAATCTAAGATCAAGGGGTTGTCAGATTCTGTGTCTGGTGAGAGCCTACATCCTAGACAGCTGTCTTTTTACTGTGACCTCACAAGGTGGTAGGGGTGAGAGATCTCTCTGGGGTCTCTTTTATAAGGGCACAAATCTCATTCATGTAGGCATCACCCTCATGACCTAATCACCCTTCAAAGTCCCCACCTCCTAATACTATCCCCTTGGAGGTTAGGATTTCAACATATGAATTTGGGGGGATGTAAACTTCAGTCCATTGCAATTTAGCTAACTGGAAAAGAAAAGAACCCTCAAAATTTTGAGAATGCTGTCTGGGAGAAGAATCAAAAATCAATACCCTAATGACTTTGGTTGCTTCTTATCTTCATTGATGCGGCAGTTAAACTTGCAGCCTTGACTTGCTTTGCTACTGCTACTGCTTTCCCTTTTGGAACGTCTACAACTGTAGCTATTAGACCTAAAAGATAAGTAACCCTTACCTTCTGCCCCTTGGTTTGATTCTTGGCTTGTCAGAATTTCTTTGCACCTGAGCTGAAATCAGGAGTTAACTTCAGAAAACAAATCCCAGGAAGTAAGGCACGTCCAGCTAAAAAGTAAAGTAATACTTTGCCTAGAACAGCAATATTAACAAGGACTCTTTCAAACTGGTATCGCTTCCTCCCTCAGGAGCGAGAGGAAACATAAAATCCAATGGCTATTTCTTTCTTGAGAGAAAGAAGAGAAACTGTGCCGTGTGATTATGGTGTTGGGAGAGGGGGGATTTAGAGTCTTTGGGACCATAAAAGGAAGAATAAAATGAATTTACAGGGACTGAAAAGCAATCAAGAAAACTGAATGTCTACCTGTAAATCATAGGACCTGATGGCAAAAGCACTATGGTGTTTGGTGTAAAATTGTAGGAGCGAGGCATGCAATTGGGAAACTGAATACTAAGAGTTTAAGAGCTCGTGAGTGTTAGGGGATCCCAGGGGCATCCCTTCCTACTTGGCCCCTACACCTGAGTTTTTTCTAGAAGATAAAGAGTATTGCTCTAAGTCAAATTAATCTCCTACCTCCTCAAACCAGACTGATTTATAACTTTACACCATCTGCTGGTGCTAGTGGTGTGATTCTCTCCTGTACTAATTAATGGCTCATAAAGGGCTTCGTATACAGCAAGCAAACAATAACTTCAAGGACCTAATCATGAATTTTTGCCAGTTTCCACTATGAGGAAATTAAGGTTTCATCTTGATTTAAACCAATGTCCTTCTGCTTGTCCCCAAGCCCTCAGGGATCTGCCTTCTCACTTGTAGGAAGTTCAGTTCTCTCCCTTTTTCATTGAATCCCTACCCCTACTACCGCATTTCTATTGGATACTTCAAGAGAAACTTTAAAGTCTGGGCCTCTAAGCACAACTTTTAGAAAAGGTCCTTTTACCTGTAACTTCAGTTAAGAAAGCCTTTTCTTTGTCAGGTCCTTTCACACTAGAAGGGAAGTTTGACAGCATTGTAAAAGAGTGAGAAATCCAGTGTGGAAAGAAGAGAACCCTTAAAAAAAAAGAAAAGAGAAAAGAAATGTTAGCTTTCGGAATCACTGTTTCACAGTGCAGTGTAATAACCACAAAACTCGAGAGTCTGGCCTTACACACCTAGATTTACTGCTGAATTATGTATGACCTTGCGAAAGTCACTTAATTTCCTGTCTTAGTTTCCTTCTCTCTCAAGTGAGAAACCTGGACCAATTACTATAAAGTAGAATTCTAAAGTGACATGATTGTGTATCAACATCCCTCAAAAATTACTGACCACGTGATATTTGCCACTATCCTTAGGGCCTAACACACGACGTCTATGCCTGAACATGACCGCTTCTAAAAGCACTGTGAAAACCGTTCCAAAAGATACTTGAGACGTAAGCAGACCATTGCCGGGCCAGCTGCATCATGGTTGGTTGCCTAGCTTCATAATACATTTGGTTCGGCATCCGCGGGTTCCTCATCTGCATAAGGAGGGCCAACTGTACTGCACCATTTTGTATAAGAGACTCATGCATTCTCGGATTTTGGTACCTGCGGGGGGTGGGGGAGGGGGGGTAGTCCTGGAACCAGTCCCCTTGGTTATAACCACTCTCCCCCTCCTAGACCTATCACTTCTTTCCCTTTCTACTTCCCTCAATGTTTCTCCACCCCAGATCCCTAATAGCTTTCCAGGGCTTGAAGTCACAGAGAGAATCACCAGTATCTTCTGAGCCATCCCAGGTAGTGTCACCTGTGGGCTCTGCCTATTATTAGATACTGGGGGTAGCAAAATACCTTATATTTTAAAAGTAAGAATCATCTGGTGGGAGAGGTAGAGATTGTTTTTGGATTTAGTTAGTCCCTTTTGCTTCTCAAAATAAACATCTTTGTGCTCAGTTAAAAAGCTTTCCAAGATGTTCACAAGAGAAGGAAATTCTCGCCAAAAACTTAAGCCCAGACAGACAGGGATACTGAAATTTTGCTGTCTGTGGGAGCACGTGGCCAGGCAAAACTGGCGTAAAAACAGTCATCTGTGCTTAAATGATGGCAGTGTAGACTTCTGGTGCTCAGAGGCTGTGTTCAGGGGACCCAGGCGGAGTGTATGGGGTCCAGCAACTCCATCAGCGGTTCCCATTGTTACAGTTCACAGCACACTCTTGTCTATTTACAGAACTTACAACTCGGCAAACCTTGGTCCTTATGGATGGAGGGGTAAAGAGAGACACTTCTCTCACTCTTCTCACAGTTTTAGTTCTGCTTCCAATTCTGAGCAGTTGCAAAATGCTTCAGAAGATTCAGGCCCAAGAGCCCCATCTGCAATTTTACAGTGTTGTGACCTTGGACGAGACGCTTTAACCATCTCTGAGCTGCAACTTTCTCATCCATGAAATGGTGATAATGCCTATTCTACTTTCTTTACAAGAATGTTGTGAAGATCAGATAAAATAACAAATGAAAACACTTTGTGCAGGAAAAGGCGCTGTGTAAACACAAGCTATTTTTAATTATCAGGTGTCTCCTCTTCTCTGCGCTCTCCTTTACCTCATCTGTTTCTGTGTCCTTTAAGCATCTTCATAGTCTTTTCTTAGTCCAAGATTCTCACTATGGTTAGTTCTCAGCTTCTTAAACATGGATGGCCTCATTACCAACCAGGCACACCTGCATCTACAGGTCTATCTAGCTCCCCATTCAGAGACAAATCTACAACATTTAGTAGAACCTCATTCATTTCAGCAGTCATATATGGAGCACTTAATGACTCAGTACCCCACATTAGGGATAGCAAATTGAATGGGCAGGGCAGGTGCAGCCCGCAAGGAACACACCATCAGATCCTGACATCTCAGACCAGTCAAATAGATTAATCAGGACTGTATAAGCTTCAGCTGAATCTTCTCTCTCTGGCCTCTACACCTTTTTTTTTTTTTTAATACTTCTATATTGGAGTATAATTGCTTCGGTGAGGGAGGGGGAAGCTGGCCTCTACTCCTTGAAGTTCAGATCTATCTGGACCATTTGGGCCAAAATTTGAACTTTGAAGTCCTTCAAACCTGTTCTTTTAGAGAAAGCAGGTAACGTTATTCAAGTCTCCTTGGAATTATTTTGCACATCCCTTTGTTGACTGACCCCCTATCTCCCTCTTTTATTCCTCATTCAATATCCAATTCAATGCTGAGGTTCTGCCCAGTGTGGGGTTCCATATTGGGCAATGAGAACTGATTCCACTTGTATCCACATAGCTTAACTACTAGGACTGACAACTAAGACCACCCGTGGCAACGTGACTTACTATTTGTTCTAGGAAATTCTTGCTCAGGAAGATAAACTTGTAGAGCAGTAAATAATTTCATTGTTTGTATTGGGAAATTCCCCAAAACCAATTTTTTGAACAATAATCACTCATTGGAGCAAACAACACCATTCTCAGGACAATAGATTAATTACCTGGGCAAATGGTTCTCTTACCAAATGACTTTATTTATCCAGACTTGCCTTAAGACCTTCTTTTAGCTGTGTCCATCAATCCCAAACTACCATTTGATAAACTTTTCCCAGTCTTAACCTGAGCCCCACTTTAAAAGACCCACACCCCATCCCTATACACTTCTGCCTCTGACCTCTCCCTCTGAGGTATTCCTAAGACTCTGTCCAACTTGTCCTTTCCCTCCTTGCAACAGTTTTAACAAACTTAGCCATGCTTGATCAACAGATCATTCTGGGGGCTCCTTGGGGAGTTTGCAGTTGACAACTTCATGCACCAATCAGCAAAGCAAGAGAAACAGAGGGGAAAAAAATTTTTTTTTTCAATCTTACATCTGCCATTTCTTTAAAAAAAAGACTTCTATAGTCATCATCATGTGAAAACTCAGAATTTTGTTGGATCTTCTTATTCTTATTACATGATTTGGAATCGCTTTTCATTTGAATTACCCTTGAGGTAGTACACCACGATGGTTTTATTGCTTGGAGCTTCTAGCGGGTGCCATTCAGTCTTGGATGCCTCTAAAGATCTTTCTGTCACAAAACTCGCTGTTCTATCCATTGTATTTCCACTATATGTTGGAAAATGAGTTGCTAGTTGTGTTCATACTAAAGTAATTGACTAATATTTGAGGAACTTAACTGAAAATCTTGACAGGGGCTATATTAAAGCTAGTTCATCGTTCACACTAAGCAAAATGGCTTGGAATCTGGCTGTCTTCACCAGTTTGAGACCTGGAAGCTTATCAATAACGTCACACATGGAAATGAGCACTTGTGGCACTTGTTTAAATTCATGAAATAGCAGTCATATCGAGAGAGGAGCTTGGTGAGTCAGAAGCCAATCTTACAGTTCAGTTTGATGTCTGCCAAATGTAGCCTATTCTGAGTTTATAAACTGAGAAAGCTGAAACCAATATAGTAATCATAATAGTTATCATGATCCATGATGCCATGGCTCCTGATATCATGATAATACAGTCTACATATTTTTGTAAAACACTTTAGGTTTCAAAAGGAAGTATTTAAATTCAATAGCTGTCTTTTGTGGACTTCAAAAGGCTTACAATCCTCCTTATAAGTATGCATCCCACGGTAAATTGAGTCTTATTTTTTCCCTTGTGTATATGTTTTATTTAGGATTGTTTCAGAAAATCTAAATGTTGTAATATTTTAAATTAGAGTATTTTGCATGTAGAAATTTCCTAAGCAGGTGAGCTGAGAAAACTAACATTTATTGAGTACTTGTGTACCCAGCAGAGACCAAGATGCTTTCAAATACATTACATTGATTTTGACAAGACCTCTGTGAGGTAGGTAATAATCTCCCTATTTTAAAGCTGGTGAAGCAAAAGCTCAGTATTTAAGTAGTTTATTTAAGATCTTGTGAGTAAGTGGTAGAGTCAGGTTGATTTCAAAGCCTAATCTCGTTTTAATATCTCATTGTGGTACCTTACCACAGTATCATAGACATTAAGTTCTAACCTTTTTTTTTTTTTTTTTTTCCTGCGGTACGCGGGCCTCTCACTGCTGTGGCCTCTCCCGTTGCGGAGCACAGGCTCCGGACGCGCAGGCTCAGCAGCCATGGCTCACGGGCCCAGCCGCTCCGCGGCATGTGGGATCTTCCCGGACCGGGGCATGAACCCGCATCCCCTGCATCGGCAGGCGGACTCTCAACCACTGTGCCACCAGGGAAGCCCAGTTCTAACCATTTTGAGTTGTCGTTGTCTTCCAGTTCTAGCATTAATAAGCACTAGTGACTGATACCATTTTCAAAGAATATATGTGTTTTTTAAAAGCAGGAACCAAAGCTCAAATAATACCTTTATATACTGACGTGCTAATCGAGATCCAGAATCTTACTTAAGTGAACAAATTGTTATCCTAAGATGAAACTGAACCAAACTCTATTCATGAATTTGCTAATTTGTCTTCTGTATTTGAGAACTCTCTGTTGCTGATATCTACATATCCATCTTAATGTATTTTTAAATATTTCATCTATGGACATATTATATGTGTTCTTTATCTTACCAAAAAGTTACTTTTCTAATCTTGAAATTCTATTACATTTTATAAAATGATCAAATGGCAAAACATTATTTTTCAAAAATCCACTTGATTAACAACAGTTCATATAACAGGAAACTGTAGCATCTTTATTTAAAAGAAGAAACATCTTCACTACTATATTCAGTACATCTGCTTTTTCTTAAACTAAAGAGTCAGGATACTTAAGAGATGAAGTTGCATTGGACTATTTCTCTTTTTTAAATGTAATTTAACAAGTTCTCTGAGTAATCAGAAGGGATTCTCTTCTACTGCTTATTTTCTTCTTATGCTTTTTTACTCTTGGTCTGTTTTCTATCCCATTTCATTTTTACCCCTTCTTAGTTTTAAGGACACATATCACACCCTGAAAATGCTGCTTGCGCATCTCTATTCTGTTTATAACTAGGGTAATGTCAATGGCATTTTGATATTTCACAGCAGCAGTCATGACCAGACCTTCCCCTCCTTATTTTTCCTTTTTCCTTTCTACCTCTTACTCTTTATTTCTCTTAAGCCTGAATAATAGAGCACCTATATGAAATCGAAAGAAAGCTGATTTTTATTTTTTTATTTTTTTATTTTTTTGCGGTACGCGGGCCTCTCACTGTTGTGACTTCTCCTGTTGCGGAGCACAGGCTCCGGACATTCAGGCTCAGCGGTCATGGCTCACGGGCCCAGCTGCTCCGCGGCACGTGGGATCCTCCTGGACCGGGGCACGAACCCGTGTTCCCAGCATCGGCAGGCGGACTCTCAACCATTGCGCCACCAGGGAAGCCCGAAAGCTGATTTTTAAAAAGGGATGGCCATAGCTTTGAGGAACAAACCAAATACATACTCTGACTGCTCCACAAGTAGCAAGCTGGCAGGAATCCTGGAATGTGAAGCCACTGAGAGGAGTTCCTGACGGGCCTGACTACTTGAGAGAGGTTATAGGGAGTGTGGAACACCTGATCTTTCTTGAAATGAGGAATGCCTTTTGGGGATTCTGCACACAAAACAAATAAAGGCTCACCAATCACCTGTGAGTTTGCATTCTACTTCAGAGTAAGGCAGCCATCTCTTGGTTATTCTTTGGTAGATTTCTTCTACTGTGGCAAAAAGCCTGAACTGATGACCTTTCAGATGTGTATTTAAAATGCTGTTTCTGAAAGAGTAAAATAATGTAACTGCTGTCTTCAACTCAGGCATAGCATAAAAGCAAAGAAATAACCCCCTGGCTTCTTCGTTTACACACTGGCACTTCAGCCTTTCTTTTGTCTTTCACTTCCATATTCTTACCCTGTAAACTTTAAAAGTCACAACAGTAAAAGTGATAAGTGGCTTAAAGGAAAGTCAAGCTCTCAATGAGAGAAATATATGAATGATCAAAACCCTGAATTACTACTAGTAATAGTACTTTGTGGAACTTTTAGAAAATTTTTACAGTACTATCAAAATTATCCATTCATTTGTCAACCAGTATTTATTGAAAACCTACTATGTGCCAGGAACTCTTGGATGATACAGCAATGTACAAGACAGGCAAGGCTCCTGATCTCGTGTAGCTCATATTCTAGAACAGTGGGGATGCAGAGGGAGGGGGCAGACAATAAACAAGTAAATAATAAATGAACAGAATATTTTCAGATGATATAGACAATAAAGCAAGGTGATGTAATAGAGAATGACTCTGGACTGTGACTATTTTAGATTGGGTCACATAGGTTGCAGTGTCTCTGTAAAGAGAAAATAGGGCAGAATTTCTTAGACTTTGTGGAGAACTTTAAAACCTATCTATTCTTCCTTACCTTCCAGGTAAGGTATTTTCCTTACCTCATAGAGGAGAAAACATATATCCTGGAAATTTATCTGTATTTATGGATGAGAAAACTAAGATTAATAGAGGTTAAAGTCTTGTTGTCACAAACAGGTGGTACACAGCTATCTCACACAGTGCCTGAGCAGGTAGAGTCCTGCAGGCAATGGCTTGGCCATCACATCACACAGCTCCTTTGTGCTTATTAGAATACAGTGCCCTTTTCTCAGGGCAAACGTCCTTATGCAATGCACAAGCTACACAAATGCACATGACGCTCCTGTTCATGAAGCTGGCATATCTGGGAACCAGAAGGTAACCCCCTTGTTTCTCTCACTGCGTAGAAGGACAAGTCATCTAGGAGTAGCCAGGGTTTCCTTATGGAGCATGCAGGTGACTGATATCCCTTAGTTTTGTAAGTTAGGATGCATAAGTACTCATTTTCTGGGGGAAGGATATGACAAAAATTGGGGGGACCTGTCAAAGACAGGCAGGTGGTGAGCAGAGCTTTTTGCTGAAAGGGCTAAGGAAATCAGCCTTAAAGAATTTTCCTAGGGAAGGAACTGACCTTGCTTAACTAAAATTTTAAATCAAAGAAACCTATTAGTATGGACCAGTGTCCTAGCTAAGGCTCAGCATCAGACAGAAGCGATAGCATACCTGGTATAATGTTGGCTTGAGTGGTAAGAAATGTGGAACCAGAGAGTACTGAAGTAGAAGAGAGAAAAGAAGTCAGTGGTATGGATCCATAAGGTGGTAGATCTACATTATATCTGATAAGATTAGGTTCATGTGCAAGTAAGAGAGACTCCAGATACAGGCATACCTTGTTTTGTTGTGCTTTGCCTTATTGCGCTTCACAGATAATTGTGTTTTTGTTGTTTGTTTGCTTTTTGACAAATTGAAGTTTTGTGGCAACCCTGCATTGTGAGGTAATGGTTAGCATTTTTCAGCAATAAGGTATTTTTAAATTAAGGTATGTACGTTGCTTATTTTAGACATAATGCTATCGCACACTTAGTAGACTACAGTATAAACGACATTTATGTGCACTGGCAAACCAAACAATTCTTGTGACTTGCTTTATTGCTATACTCACTTCATGGCAGTGGTCTAGAACTGAACCTGCAATATCTCCGAGGTATGCTTGTAGTGGTTTAAACCAGATAGCTTATTTCTCTCATAAAAAAGGAAGTCTGAAGGTGGATAGTCAGGGACCCAGGCTGCTTCTAGCTTTTTGGTCTGCCATATTTAAAACTTTTATTCCCAAAGTAACAACATGGCTCAAGATTATATCCATATTCTCAGTAGCACTAAAGGGGAAAGAGACAAAGAAGCTGGAAGTTCTACTTGTCACTTCTACTTACATCGCATTGGCCAGAATGCAGTCATGTGATCAATGTGCAAGGGAGGCTGGGAAATGTAGTCTGTTAGCTGAGTGGCCACGTGCTCAGCTAAAATCAGTTCTGCTTTTAAAAAAGAAGTGGAAAAAACAAGCAAACAAAAAAAGAAGTAGAGAATTGTTTTTGGAAGGCAGCCATTAGTCTCTGCCATGCCATTCAGACCAAGTCTCCTGTGTCTGATCTGGGGATAGGCAGTGTCAACATATGAGAACTGAAAGAGCTGGTCCTTAAGAGTTGTAATATTTGGGGGCTGAGTCTGGCACTTACTAGCCATGGGACCTTGAGCAATTGACTCTTTTAGCCTGAGATTCTTTACCTATTGGGAGAAAGAAGGCAATATCTAAGATACAGGGTTTCCTGATGATTAAAAGGTAATATTGATAAAAAGTAAATCATCTAACAGTACCTGGCATGTGAGAGGCACTTAGTAAATATGATTTTCCTTTCTTTTATCTGTTGTTAATAGTTTCCCCAGCTCTGCCTACTGCAGCTCCTTTTTTTATTTTGACTTTTTTTTTTTTTTTAAAGAGGGTCTTGAGATGAGCCTGTTTATCCCAAGCTCTCCCTGTCCCCTTCTCCACCAACCCTAAACTATGTGCTCAGGGAGAGCTGCTTATGCTTCAAAATTCCTACACCTATGGGGCTGGCTGAAAGGTCATTGCTGACATGACCCGGAAAAATGCCCCTTTTAGGGTGGGACAGCCAAAGGACTGGTAAATTGCAAGGCTGCCACGCAGTGATGGTCACAACCTTGATTGTACAGGTTGTGTCCAGCACAGAGCACTTGGCCCAGTGCTCTGGGAGGATCTGACATCTGACCTGATATCCTCTTGCCTCAGCTGGGAAAAGGAGGCTCTTTCCTAAAGGGTCTACTCTGAAGGAGCAATTCAGAGGGCCCTATTTTCTGAATCCCACCAAGGAATCGTCCTTGCAGTCATTGTCTCCTACCATTCCCCCACCCCCACTCCCACTCCCCATTAGAGCAGGTATAAACTTCAGCCATTCCCCTTGCTTCAGTGCCCTGGCCACCTTCCCTACTACATACACCATCAAAAAACACAGGCTTCTATCTTCTTTAATGTGGACCTTTCCCTGTTGCCTCCATTACCTATGAGTCATGAGTATGCATAGTAGTCACTTGGCTCCAACTTTTTTTCTTTGAAAAAGGAAAAGGCAAAAACTTTGTGGCTTAAAAGTAGAAGTGTCAAGATGGTGTTACAATTATAGCACCAAAGTCTGGAGAAATGCCTCAGACATGGAAAGCATTAAAATATAGAAAGCTGGTTTTCTAAAATAGTTTTATGGCACGGATTTAAATGGTTTGGATTTTTCCCATTTTCTTTTTAGGTTTATTTTAAAGTTGATTTTATTTTTTTCTCCTCCTTTGATTGTAATCAGTCATCTAAAAGACAACTAGGGGAGAACCCTTGGGAACAGTAGTTTTTAAATGATGATGAGATATCAAAGTGACTTAAGGAGGGAAAAAAAAAAAGAAAAAAAAGAAATTACAAGTACACTGACCCAGAAAGTAGCTACATGCATGCCAGGAGGTATAAAACTCCAGAGCTTAGGTTCAAGGCCATTTCCCATTGCTTACAGGCTTGAAAACAACAAAGAAGCAAACTCCGCAGCCCCCAAACAACAGCAAAATATAAAAAACTGTCACCCAAAGTCTTTCTTTCCAGAGGGAAAATGTGAAGGATATTTCTTAGTTAACTGGGTAAGCAAAAGTGACTGTTCTTTGTCGGTATCTCCTGCCTTTTAAGGGCAATATCTCTAAACCAGTCTCTTCATGAAGATATTTTGTCTTCAGCAAAAGTGTGTAGCAAGTCATATATTATTTCTAGTTTTTAATGTTTTTAGAGCTAATTCTTTTGAGCTACCAGTGATGTTGGGTCTCCTGCTCTAGATGATGCTAATGTTAAGAGTCACATAACCCTGAGTCCTGCAACACTTGGAAGTCTACCTGGGTGGGCACTTTGTTGGTGTCTGTAGCTTCATGAAAAGCCTGTGATATTTTACTCTCTTGTTCTATCATCTTCACGTTATATTAATGAATGCCACCCAACAATGAAAGAGTAACATTTTCTGAACTAGAGAAAGGAAAAATAAGGTAAGATTCTAATATTGCTAGCCATTTCTTTTGGCTACATATCAACACCTGCCACATACGCCGTAGCATTCCCCATTTCATATAAATGCAGCCTGAGAAAGTGCTCTTTTTTGTCCCACGCCTACACTGCAAAAAGATAAAAGTCAAAATTTTAGTTTAAAGTTCATTTTTTTAAGTTTATGTAACCAACTTGTAAGAGTTAGTATCATAACCAGAGATAATTCAAGTGAAAATGTCTAGTTACAGTATACTGGAAAAAAGAATAGCAGACAGATCAATGTAGAATGCAGCCTCAGTGACAAATGACTCTGAGCAGAAGTGTCAGGCAGTTCACAAAGCATAAAGCAAGCTGTAAACGGCACAGGCAGAGGGCAGTCTTAATATGCATGTTGTTGTTTGAAAGGCCTGCAGGGCATCAATCATTTCCGTTACAACACCGATACATAATATAGAAAACCTCTGTGATAACACCTAACAGAAAAGAAAACTGACATGTGTGTATAAACAGAAAGATTTCAAAGACACCCCAAAATCTACTAGTTGGGTGGTATGGTATTAGGTCTAAAAGGAAAGATCATAGGCCACAGATATCATCTACTCATTCATTCATTTAGCAAAGATCTATCGAGTATCTACTAAGTACCAGGCACTAGTATGTCCTGGGACCACAAAGATAAAGAAAGTATGGACCCTGCACTATAAATCTCAGTTTTTATTAAAACAAATGCCATCTACATATACTCAACAGATACACGTTCACATGTGCACCAAAAGATAGCATGAGAATTTCATAACAGCTCAATTTGTAATTCCCCAAGCTGGAAATAACCCAAATGCCCATCCACAAGAGAATGGGTAAACTACGGGGTATTCATACAACGAAAAACTACTCAGCAAAGATAATAACAGCACCTGCAACAATACGGATGAATTTACAAAGAATGTTGAGCAAAAGAAGGTAGATACAAGAAAAGCTATGCTGCATGATTCCATTTATATAAACTTTAAAACAGACAAAAAATAAAATGTGGCGAAAGAGCACAGAATAGGTCTTACAGTGGGGTTACAGCAGTTGAACCTGGTGGTGAACAAGGGGGCTACTGGGTAATGTTTCGTTTTCTGATCTGGGGGGTGGGTGCAGAGGTGCAATCACTTTGTGAAAATATTTTGATCCATACACTTATGTGCATATCCACACTTTTTTATTAAAACGTACAGTGAAAAATATATGCCAGATGTTTTAAAGGCTATATCTTAATATATGTCAATTGTTGGTAGGGTTTTGATTCTAGAATCTATTCTTGGCATCTCTATGACTTGCCTCAGTTTTCCCATGCTGGGCCTCTGTTCAAAAGAGAATGAGCATTTGGAGGTATATTACTGGAGATGTCATTAAAGACCTTTAAAAAATTACTGCTTTTCTTCCAGTTTTGAAAAAAATTAACCACATTTCGGTTCACTCATAGTTTAACAGCTACTCTAAAATGTTTAGAATTCTGCTGAAAATTTACCCTAAAAGCAATTTAGTGTACAAAAACTTGGCTAATATTTCTTTAAATAAAGTTCAGATCTTAAATAGTTATTTGATATCTTCCTTCTGCATATTAAAAACCTATGAAGAGGGCTTTGTCAGGATTTTAGATTCTGAAAGAGATCTGTTTTGGGCATAAGAAAGTCACACCCTGCCAACCACTGGCCAGCAGCTTTTGCTTATTTGGGCAGAGGCCCTAGATGAAACCAAAATTTGTCATTGAACAAGGTTAACTTCTCATCTGGTGTTGGGGAGAGCACCGTAATTCATATCTTCCCAGGGCTAGGACCTTGAGTTGACAAGTTTTGTCCACTTTAACTAGTAAAGCTCAGAATTTCCACAGGGCCTGTTCACCTAAGTCCATGAGTGTGTTCTCAGAATGAAATGTACTTTCCTGGGCATTCTGGAGGTATAAGAACTCCTTCCATTTCATCCAAGTGGCCCAACTTGGGGACTCACACAGGGTTTAATTTATAAATGGTATTTCATAAACCACAGAATTCAAGAGCTAGAAAAGGTTGTGTTACAAAACAGCGAATAAGCAGGAAATAGTCCTTCAAAAATAGTTGAATTACGACAAAATAACAATGCTGAAATAAGCCTAACCTGAATCATGGCTGCACCTGTCCTTTAGGTGCTACAACATTGTTTGCTTTAAAATAGGATGAAAAATTCTCAGCTGTAAATCACAAGGAACAGGTTGACTGACAGCAGCATCATATCCCCCTGCAAGTGTCCCAAAGATCCATTAAAAATATGGTTAATTATGGAAATTTTCAAACATACACAAAAGTAGGCAGAAGAGCATAGCGAACCCCCATGTATTAATTACACAGTTTCAACAAAAATTAACAGTTTATCAACCCTGTTTCATCTATCCCCTCCCGACATACTTTTCTTCTTTCCCTCCTTTCTTTCTTTCCTTCCTTTTGTTGAAAAGTTTTAAATAAAGTCTCAGATATCATGTCATTTCCCTTGTAAATACTTTAGTAAACAACTCTAGCAAAATGTAAAAAAAAAATAACTACCATACCATTATCATACCTAACAAAATTATGAATAATTTCTTAATATCTAATGCTAAGGCCATCTTCAGATTTCCCCAGCTGTCTTAAAGATGTATTTCCCAGTTGGTTTGTTTGAATTAGGATCCCAAAATTGTCCACACAATGTGTTTGTTTGTTATGGTTCTTAAGTCTCTTTTATTCTACAAGGGCCTCCCCCCTTCCCATTTCCCTCACCTTTTTCTTCTTATGCATCAATATTTTATAGAAGCTGGCTCATTTTTTCTGTAGGATGTCCCCCATTCTGTTTTTGGCTGTTTCCTCTGGTTGTTTAACTTGTTCTTCTACCCCCTATAATTGGTAGTTAAGCCTAGAGGTTAACCTGATTAGATTCAGGTTCAATTTTTCTTCCTTTTTCTCTTTAGCAAGACACCCATTTTAAATCCTAATCTGCTCAATCTGCTATGGTTTATTTAATATACTCTTGGGCTCTGTATAATTTCCTTCTACATCTTACTTTGTTTTTAACTCCGATTTTATATGGTACTTTATTCTGTTAGTGGTCACTCAGCCACCTATCGGCAAAGCTGAGGATAGAACCTAAATCTTAGCAGTCCTCAGCCTGGACCCTTTCCATCACAGAATGCCCCTGGAAAGAGAAAAGCTCCCTTTCCCCATTTCTCACATCTGCGATAATCTTTCGAAACTAGAACCCTGCAGCAGTCCTGGAAGAAGTACAGTGCCACTCTTCCCAGGCAGGGTCTCACAAAACCCACAATAAAAACAATGCTTATGTTATTGTTTCAGCTGAAAATTTTCTTTACCATTCAGCAATTTCTTTTACAGTATTAAATAAAACTGAATGCTGGGCCAGAGGAAAGCAAATTTCTAGTAATTAACTACCATTCTTTTCTTTTTCCTCCTGTAAAATTTTCCAGATCAGCTTGTCTTTTCATTGTGACTGTCTTAATTATTGTAGCGCTCTCCCTAGTATTAAATTTTTTTTTCAAAGCTGGCAAAATGTTGATAATTGCTGAAGTCAGAAAATAAGTAGTGGCGTTCACTATAACAATCTCTCTTTTAAAATAAAATAAAATAAGACTGGAGGACCTCCCTGGTGGCACAGTGTTTAAGAATCCTCCTGCCGATGCAGGGGACACGGGTTTGATCCCTGGTCCGGGAAGATCCCACATACTGTGGAGCAACTAAGCCCGTGCGCCACAACTACTGAGCCTGTGCTCTAGAGCCCGCGAACCACAACTACTGAAGCCCACGTGCCTAGAGCCCATCCTCTGCAACAAGAGAAGCCACCACAATGAGAAGCCCGCATGCAGCAACGAAGACGCAATGCAGCCAAAAGTAAATAAATTTAAAAAAAAAATAAGGAGACTGGAAAATTATTATTTTTTTCTCTTCTCATCATGCCTAAATTACGTGTCCAAAAGAGAGCAAAACTTTAAGCCAGGTTATTTGTCACATTGACTCAAAGGTTTTGGAAGTTGTCTTTTGACTTGATCACTAAAACAAGCTTGGGATTTTTCTGGTATAGAAAGGCCACTGCATTTGGTGCTATTTATTTCAACTGAAGTCAGTTATTGTGATTTTAGCCTTGCCTCTGTGGAAGACTATCTGTTATCAAAAGCTGCACTTTATGTTCAAAGACACCCAGTAATGGATATGAAGTCAGTGTTGTTCTAGATCGGGGGATTACTGCGTTGCTGCAGGGCCGAGGGAAGGAGATTACAAGACACCTGTCTGGGCCCTACATGGTTCTGCTGAAGTGAAGCCATAAAACTCATCAGGTGCAGTTTTTCAAATGAAAAGAAGGATGGCATTTTGCATGCAATTATGAACCTTTAAAGGCAAATAAATGAGCATTAGAGAAACATTATAACTTTTTTACTGAAACTAAAGATCCTTAAGACCACTGTAAGAAACTCTCCAACACCAGAGGGTTGGAAGAGATAAAAAGCAAGGAAATTTGTTTATATTTCAATAAACAACAGATATTTTAAGAATTAACTAAATTTTTCACAATATCTACAATTTCTGCAATATATGTTTTATTATTTCATTTGTTGCATTTTAAAAAAACACTTTAAATGAAAGGGACTCTGCAGGAGAGGAATCAAGAGAAATGGAAATATTTATTGTGTCCTGTCCTGCCTCAAAGGAGGAACTATAACAGGAAGGAAAAGTGGTTACAGCTGCAGAAAGAGGTCCTCTAGCCAAATCCCAAGGTGCTTTGGGAAGAGCAAAAGATATTAGCCTGGGATGAAAAAAGCAATGGAGAAGTGGGTAGGAAGCTTTAACCAGCCTGAGATCTGTTTCCTCAATAGGTGATGGATTTAGCTGGTGGTCCTCAATCTGGCTGCACATTAGAACCACCTGGGGACTTTTTTCCCCACATACCTGTGCTATGTGGGTATAACTAGGTTGAGCTGGGGCCTGGCATTTTAAATGCTCCCAGGTGTTTCTTGTGTGCTATCAGGGTTTAGAACCACTGAGTTAAGGTCTTTCTCACTTAGTATGTTTATTTTTGCAAGTTCAGCATCTGAAGATGTTTCTTCCTAGTTTATTATGTGCAATTACTATATCCTGCTGTTACATGAGTAATGATCCCTTAGTTCTGTGGGTCACGGTCTAGCAAGACTTCAAGTATAAGAAACTAAGAAAAAATATTAGCACACTCAAATGTTTAAAAGAAAAGATAAAGTGTACTTTTGAAAAATAGGTAAATACAATTAGAACTACTATACCCCATTTTAAGATAATATCTAAAATAAGCTTTAAAGAAATAAATACCCAGAACCAAACTAATCCCTAATTGTAACCAATTGATGTTTATCTCAGCTTGGTTATTTATAATCAGGCTTTAAAATGCTTCTTCCACTCTCTGAATCCTTATCTTAGAGATGGACCACCTTATATTGAACACTAGTGTAGTCTTGAATGACTGCTTTCATCCAAAAGAAGTTTCTACTTTTTGCAAAGAAAACTGAAATACTTGTCCTTTTCCCCATAGTTTTTATTTATTTATTTATTTATTTTAAAATTTATTTATTTATTTAATTTTTGGCTGTGTTGGGTCTTTGTCGCTGCACACGGGCTTTCTATTTGCCGTGAACAGGGGCTACTCTTTGCGGTGCACGACTTCTCATTGTCATGGCTTCTCTTGTTGCGGAGCATGGGCTCTAGGCACACAGGCTTCAGTAGTTATGACACACAGCTCAGTAGTGGCTTGCGAGCTCTAGAGTACAGGCTCAGTAGTTGTGGCACACGGGCTTAGTTGCTCTGCGGCATGTGGGATTTTCCTGGACCAGGGCTCGAACCCACGTTCCCTGCACTAGCAGGCGGATTCTTAACCATTGCGCCACCAGTGAAGTCCTCCCATACCTTTTTAATTTCCTTTTTAATGTCTTCTGAGAGTTAAAAACGTACTGCATTTTTCCCACCTTAACAGCCATAATACAAATTTATTTCTGATATATCTGCCATATAAAAGATTGCATTTATTTGCTATGAAACATACCATTTTAAAACAATGTTTAGTAAAAGAAATGGTAGAGTTTAAAAATTACCATTTTGCAACCATTATAGAAATAATTGATTCAGTCCAGAATTGTTAACGGATGCTAAAACCGTTGAATTCAACTTTGGCAGGACATTTACTTAGTCTCAAAAGTACTTCCCCACAAATTACAATAACAAAAGGAAAAATGGTAACCTTGTAGTGAAGAAACATGGTGGACGCTACCTTAACCAAGAGAATGCAGTAGAATGGACAAACTGATGTCACGTGTTGCTTAGTGTGATGCACTGAGAAGGACACAACATCACTGTGTAGTATTCCTGCCAAAGATGTGTTGCCTAAAACTAATCATAAAAACGAATCAGACGAACTCCAATTGAGAGACTTACTATAATTGGCCTATACTCTTCAAAATTGTTCATGTCATGAAAGGCTGAACTGTCCCAGATTAAAAGTGACTACAGAACACAATATTTGAACTAAATGCATATCCTAGTTTAGATTCTGGATAGAAAAGATAATTTTTCTTTTCTATAAATGACAATAAGGAGACAGCTGGAGAAATTTTTATATGCATTCTATAGAACTGCATCAATGCTAAATTTTCTGAATGTGATCATTGTACTGTAGCTATGAAATACAGAGTCATTGTTTTTATGAAATACATGCTAAAAATAGGGGTAGAGAATCATGATGTCTGGAGTATACTCTCTAATCTTTAATAGCTCATCCAAAGTAATAATAAAATTATAATAATTATATATACATATTTTAAGGGGGAGGGGAGAAAGACAATGTGGCAAACTTAACAATTGATGAACCCAGATGACAGATATACAGAAGCTCATTGAACCATATCTGTAAGTTTTTCATTTTTTTCAAAACAAAACATTTGGAAAACCCATATAAACAGAATACTCTATAACCTTGTAAAGAGACAGACACAGGGCTTCCCTGGTGGCATAGTGGTTGGGAGTCCACCTGCCAATGCAGGGGACATGGGTTCGAAGGGTTCGAGCCCTGGTCTCGGGGGATCCCATATGCCGCGGAGCAGCTAAGCCCACGCACCCCAACTGCTGAGCCTGCTCTCTAGAGCCGGTGAGCCACAACTACTGAGCCCACGTGCCACAACTACTGAGGCCCGTGCGCCCAGAGCCCGTGCTCTGCAATGAGAGAAGCCACTGCAACGAGAGAAGCCACCTCAATGAGGGGCCCGCGAACCGTGATGAAGAGTGGCCCCTGCTCGCCACAGCTAGAGAGAGCCTGCATGCAGCAGCAAAGACCCAACGCTGCCAAAAATCAATAAATTTAAAAAAAAAGAGACAGACACAGTTTTGCAAAGGTCTCTGGTATATTTTCTTTTTTTCTTCACCTTTTCCTTTTACCCACTTTTGACTGCTTTAACGAATGCTTAATGGTTTGTGAAAAGACAGTAAAGCTCTAGGTAAGTGTCTTCCTTAAAGGAAATCATTTGAAAATTGACAAATCCTTTTATAGTCCAATAACCATCTCCTAATTTATTGGTTTAATAAATTCAGGTGTTTTGGTAGTTAGGTTATTCTGTGTTTTTTATTGTAATAAAATATACATAAAATTTGTCATTTTACCCATTTTTAAGAATATTCACATTGTTGTACAACCATCATCATTATCCATCTCCAGGACTCTTTCATCACCCAAACTGATACACACATTAAACAATAGCTACTATTTACACATTTACATACCTTTATATATTCTGGATATTAATCCCTTATCAGATAGTGATTTGTAAATGTTTTTTCCCATTCTGTGGGTTCCCCTTTTATACTGTTTGATGCACAAAAGTTTCTAATTTTGATGAAGTCCAATTTGTCTATCTTTCCTTTTGTTACCTGTGTGTTTGGTGTTATATCCAAGAAATCATTTCTATTCTGCTTCTTAAAGTGGTGAATAGCATAGATTTTTTTCTTTGCATTTTAGAACAGGAATGATCATCATAGTCGTTTGAATTTCTGGAATGTGAAACCCATACATTTTTGCCTCGGCAGAGTGTAACTTCAAAATGAAGTTACATTTCCTTTTTGTAACAAAATTATCACTGATCCGTTTGCTGAAATGTAGTCCTTTTAAGTCTTCCCACTGTTCTTTCTGGAAATTTCTCAGGGTATTCCCTCATCTACTCTAGAACAGTTGCTCAGTTTTGTTTTGTTTGTTCCTGTTCAAGACACTTTCTTTTGCCTGTGTTGCTAGTGACCCTTGTGAGATGTCCATTTTGCTTGGCACGGTTGTCCTCCAAGTGTATCCGCCACTGAGGTCTCCAACTTGCCCTCTGATCCAGAGAAACGAGGAACGTTTGCCTTCCCCTTTCCTTGATCCAGGTACCTTGAGCTTCTTGGCACAGATGCCTGTTTTGACTTCCCTGCCCCCAGGTGGGCACGGCATGTGGTCCTGCAGGTGGCAGAAAGGTAATGTGGTGGCCACGTGCTGAGTCTCAGGGTGGGAACCTGGAGTAGCGTTACGGGAAAAATTATTCAGACACCTACTAAAACGATAAGGAAGAGTTTAATCAGGACGGTTGCAATGGGTGTCAGGACTATGGCGAAAGGGGAGAGATATCAGGCTCAACTCTGGATACAGCAAGGACAGATTTATAGCCAAGTAGCAGAATGAGAGGGGTCGATGGATGGAAAATCACTAAAAGATAGGAAAATTACCATCAAAGTTAGGGAGATTTTGTTGAACTGACTTAAGAGCATTCTTACCGAAGGCAGGGTGATCAGCTGTTAAGGGTGGAGATTGAGGAATCTGATCAGATATCAAGAGTGGGAGATTCTCTCTAAACTGACGTAGCAGGATTTTCCCTACAAGTGAGCTATGCAGGCCCAGGAAGGATGGGGGCCAAGGCCAAGGCGAAGTCAAAAAGAGGGCTCAGAGGAGCCTGTCTAAAGTTTGGTCGAAGAGAGTTTTTGTCAGTCCCTCTTCTCATTCAAGGAAAGAAGACACATTCTTTCGTCCCTTAGACAATATAAGTCTATTGCTTATCAGTCCCTTTTTGTTCATTAAGGACTAACTGAACCATCTGTTGAGACTTGGTAGTAGGGCAGCCAGTTGAGAAGATTTCTAGATGTTGGGCTTGAAACATCCTAAGATGGTGGAATGAGGACAGAAGGGGTAATGATGAATTTCCTGGTTTGTAGTTTGAATGTCTCTGATAGACGTCCGTGTCACAGTTGTGATTATTTCCTGAGGCAGAGCATGGAAGATGCAGGTTTTCCAGTGAAACTCCTGAGTGGCCCACACGGCAGCAGCTTCAGGCACAAAGGTCGCCCAATGTCCAGCTTGAGCTTGCAGGGCTTCTTTAGGCACAAGACAACCTAGAATCCTGGTAAGGATTAGGGCAGTCGGGTTCTAGTTCTTGGTGGCGCTAAGGCAGGAAAGTGGGAGAAAATTTGGAAACATTGATTTGGAGAGTTGTAGCCAGATATTTGAGGAAACTAGAAAATTTTGTAAGGACTGACAAAACGTGGTGCAATACAGCAGGATCCAATTTAACTTACACATAGAGAGCAAAACCTCAGGCAATGAATAGGATCAGAATCTGATAACCCACAGAGTGGGCTATAGTTTTCCTACAGTTTGTGAAGCGTCACTATTTCCTATAGTTTATGAAACATGAAATTTCTCTGTATAGTCACCCTCCTTTTTGATTCTTGTTTACAAACTAAATCTGGTCTCATTAGATTTGGCCTGGTTATTTACATAAGTTTAGCAACAATGTAATTGACAACACAGGCTTTTTTAAAGTCTACTTTGCTGGAACTTTTTTTTTTTTTTGCGGTACGCGGGCCTCTCACTGCTGTGGCCTCTCCCATTGCGGAGCACAGGCTCCAGACGCGCAGGCTCAGCGGCCATGGCTCACGGGCCCAGCCACTCCACAGCATGTGGGATCTTCCCGGACCGGGGCACGAACCTGCGTCCCCTGCATTGGCAGGCAGACTCTCAACCACTGTGCCACCAGGGAAGCCCTACTGGAACTTTGAATAAAGAATCTCAGAAGACTTTGAAAAAGCCTCTTGAAACTAGGACGCCTAGCCAAAAACACACCGCCATATTTTACCTGCAATACCTATAGTTTTGGGTGATTTCCTCTCTTCTTGAGGTCCCAAAATATCCTAGGTTCCTGGGCCTGCAGGAAGTGACCTTCTTTACTTACCTGTAAGACCAGGAATCCTGTAAATCAGATACCAGGCTGTTTTTTTCAAGAAGGCTTTGTAAGCATTGGCTCCATAAAGACTAAAACTATCTGGTTTTATCTGGTATCTGATATCTGATTCTAGGCATGTCATTCTTAAATATGACATTCTAGTCAAAGCTTGGTTATATAACTAATTTTTCCAATTATGTTCTGTTACAAAAAGAACAGATTCTTATTGAGTTTATGCAAATAATAATTTTGCCATGGATATACTCAATAAGAATTTCTTAATTCTGGAGGAATCAGGCAGGTAGAAAAATATAAGTGTTCAATTTCTGTTTATAAACATATAATTACTAAATTGTTGTGGGTTATACATAGCTGAGGAGAAAAGGGAAGGGGGTACATTTTATCAGAACATAGAACATTAAAGCAGAGTTCCAAATAAAAAGCCATAATTATCCTTAATCAGATCATTCAATCCCATGTAATTAATTTTTCTTCTGCTTGATCTTGGGTTAACAGTTTTATGAACCTGTCAGCTTCTCAACTAGAGTTCTGGAAATTGTTACTCATTTCAGTGGTTTGGTCTCAGAGTTATTTAAGCAATGCCACCAAAAGCCTGTATCCCAGGGTACCTGTCATATTCTTTTTTTTTTTTTTTTTTTTTGCGGTACGCAGGCCTCTCACTGTTGTGGCCTCTCCCGTTGCGGAGTACAGGCTCCGGACGCGCAGGTCTAGCGGCCATGGCTCACAGGCCCAGCTGCTCCACGGCATGTGGGATCTTCCCGGACAGGGGCACGAACCCGTGTCCCCTGCATCGGCAGGCGGACTCTCAACCACTGCACCACCAGGGAAGCCCCCTGTCGTATTCTTTTCCATGAGTCTCTGAGTCCATATCTTTTTGTTGAAAATGAAGCACTCTGGCCCGAAGTTGATTGCAAACACTTTCAAGAAAGTGTCAGAGTAAAACAATAACTACTTGTGGATGACAAAAGACTTAAAATGACCATGGTTAAACATCTGATGTGAGTTCATATGACTGGGGGAATTTGGTTATTTCTGTGGCATACAAATTTAAAAATAATAACTGAAATTATGACATTATACTGGACATATCATGGACAGCAAGAGTACTGACAAATTTCTATAAACTTCACACAATTTCTAAAATATTTATATTAATGATATTTACCCATACAAATATAATCTAGAGAAGGTTAATCACTTCTTACTTGACAATGATTTTCATGCCATTCAACATACAAAGAAATCTAATTTTTTTTGTTTTCTTGGCCACGCAGTGCAGCATGCAGTATCTTCCCTGACCAGGGATCAAACCTGCACCCGCTGCAGTGGAAGTGCTGAGTCTTAACCACTGGACCACCAGGGAAGACCCTAACTATTTTCTAAATATCTCTCTTTTTACAAGGTAAAAGAACAAAACCTTTGAGGTTTTCCAGAAGCTCTCTGGGAAATATCAAAGTCAGTTCAATATCAAGATTTCATCTAGAAATTGATTTGGGGAAGGCAAAATTGTCAAAAATGTCAAAAGGTTTGAATACTTGATTAAATAAGATCATAAGTTACTATGAAACAATACTGAGCTACCTATTTAACCAAAGTGACAAAAGAATTCAAAAGTAACTATAGGAGGTAACATGATTGTAAAAAAAACTTTACCTCTTTTAAAAAGTGAGAAGACTTGGCCCCCTTAAATAACCAGGGATGTGATAAAGGTTAGCATAAAGCACAGGAAATTATTCTGATAAGACACAGAATCTTGTTTTCCTAAGCATATTAAGCAAAAGGTAAAGAAAAACATTTTACAATCTCTTAGTAAGAGCAGATCAATAATCAAAGAAAATCTTATCATTTTTAACAGAGAGAAAACCAAATTCTAGTTTTGTATCAGTATACTTTTGATATCAAATTTCATTTTAAAAAAAACTTATGGGGCTTCCCTGGTGGCGCAGTGGTTGAGAGTCCGCCTGCCGATGCAGGGGACGCAGGTTCGTGCCCCGGTCCGGGAAGATCTCACATGCCGCGGAGTGGCTGGGCCCGTGAGCCATGGCCGCTGAGCCTGCGCGTCCGGAGCCTGTGCTCCGCAACGGGAGAGGCCACAACAGTGAGAGGCCCGTGTACCGAAAAAAAAAACAAAAAAACTTATGAATAAACACATCCAATCTAAGCCAACTTGGACCATACGAGATAAGATTTCTTTTCCAAGATTCCTTTTCTTTTTTTGTTTTTTTTTTGCAGGCAGGAAAACCTTTTATTTTAAACCACAAATAGTCAGCAGGTGGCCACAACTATCTTTTTCTGCAACTTTCTACAGCATTTTATATTCAGTTAGTTCTTGTCCTGTACTTTTCCTTTTCTCATATTGGAAAAATCAGTCATCTAATTTAGGACAAAATTACTCTTTTTCTCTTAACAAGACTAGATCCTACATTTCTTGTGTTCTTTTCAGGTAAAGTTGTTTCTCTTCACCTTTATTATTTGTAATAGTTTTATTTACATATACTTATTATCATTCTTAGCCATTAGTAACCGTTTTTTAACAGAGAAAATTAGGAAGTAGACAATTATGATTGTCTGTCACATACCACCATTCTGTAGACTAGCAAATTTTATGCATATGCAATCTGTATTAGGGCTCTCTAGAGAAACAGAACCAATAGGATATATATGGACATATATAAGAGATTTGTTATAGGAATTGGCTCACACAATTATGGAGGCCAAGAAGTCCCACAGTCTGCTGTCTGCAAGCTGGAGAACCCAGGAAAGGTACTGGTGAAGTCAGTCCAAGTCTGAAGGCCTGAGAGTCAAGGGCCTGATGTTGTTAAGTCCCAGTCTACGTCCCAAAGTACAAGAACCAGGAGCTCTGATGTCCAAGGGCAGGAGAAGATGGATGTTTCAGCTCAAGTAAAGAGAGAGAATTCATTTTTCCTCCACCTTTTTGTTCTCTTCAGGTCCTTGTTGGATTGGAAGATGCCCACCAGCATTAGTTAGGGTCATCTTCTTTGCTCAGTCTACTGATTCAATGGCTAATCTCTTCCAGAGACACCCTCACAGACGCACCAGGATATGTTTTACCAGCTATCTGGATAACCCTTAGCCCAGTCAAGTTGACACATAAAATTAACCATCACTCCATCTCACAATTTTTATAGGTGTGTGCTTCCTCATAGTACAACTTTTTGAGGTGGCAAAAAGAATTGTTTATTAACAAATCCAAATACATTTAGCTTCTCTGTACCATATAAAATAAGAAGCTAAAAGTATGTAAACTTAAACTTATGCTTAGTAATGAATGTTTCAGTAGTTTGTCTGACTTAGAAATGATTTAGATATTTAAAACACATCTGTTACTTAACTTAGCATAACTCAAAGGTTACAAGTTACCAAAAAGACTTTGGAAACTGTTTTCAGGCAGACATATTATTAAACAAAGTTAATCATTATCTCAAGTTATTTCCCTGTTAACTATTTTTATAGCATATGCATGTTAGACAAGTATCACGGAAGCAAAACCTGTAAAGGTTAAATACATGGATTTTTTGTTTTACTCCTGTGCTTGACGCATATGAAGTAATGGATAATGGATATCAAAAGAATTTACTTATACTAGATCTTTACTTGTCCATTTGTTCTTATAATTTTTATAGTATTAAACATCTAGTAGGTATAATATTACCTTATTTGACTAGTAAACTCAAGTAAAATAAAAAGTATACTTAATGCTGAAACTGTGAAGACATAGTCATTTTTATTGAACTAATGATACCAGACGAGTCAAAGATTTACTCAAGTCACATGAACTTCAAAAACATTTGGGTTAGTTTCTATATTTCTGAGAGTTTTAAGAATAGTTTGTTTATATAAGGTCTTATCTCTAAACCAATTTGAGAGCTACTTTATGAGATTTTGTAAGTTAATTTGGTAATACATCTGGAGGTAGAAAAATATCACAGATAAATGACATATATACATACATAAACATACACAAATATACAGACACCTGTGGAGACCAAATAACTTCCATTCTAAAATTTTAGCTATGAATCTGATAAACACAATAATGTAAACTCACTGGTTTACATGAAATAGTTGCTCCACTTTATATTTTTATCTGAATTGTGTTTCTGGCAAATGGGACAAGTTGAGATTACTTACTCGATAGAGAGCTAAAGGATATTACCATTATTTGTTGAGGAAATATTAAGATTTTCTTTTGCCATGATGTGTAATAGGAAGTAACATGATTGTAAAAAAAACTTAAGGAGGCTGTGGAATGAATTTTAGGTGAGAGACTGAGGGGATATTCAATCAGTTGTCTAAATGTTTCCAAAGCTCATCTGAGTGGATGAAATATCCAGTCTGTTTACAATAATAGGCTTTTTCTTTCCATTTCAGCCTCAGGCAGTTGCTTCCCAGGTTCCTGAGTCCCTTGAGAGCCCCCCATAGGGGCAAGGGGCTTAAAGTTCTAGTGACTGTAGGGAGTTGAGGGCCTAGACAGGAAAGAGAAGGTCCAACAAGCGTGGACAGAGGGATGGAGGAGGCAGGTACTTTTTTTTTTTTTTTTGGATTTTTTTTTTTAACATCTTTATTGGAGTATAATTGCTTTACAATGGTATGTTAGTTTCTGCTTTATAACAAAGTGAATCAGTTATACATATACATATGTTCCCATATCTCTTCCCTCTTGTGTCTCCTTCCCTCCCACCCTCCCTATCTCACCCCTCTAGGTGGTCACAAAGCACCAAGCTGATCTCCCTGTGCTATGCGGCTGCTTCCCACTAGCTATCTGTTTTACATTTGGTAGTGTATATATGTCCATGCCACTCTCTCTCTTTGTCCCAGCTTACCCTTCCCCCTCCCCACATCCTCAAGTCCATTCTCTAGTAGGTCTGTGTCTTTATTCCCGTCTTACACCTAAGTTCTTCATGACCTTTTTTTTTTTCTTAGATTCCATATATATGTGTTAGCATACGGTGTTTGTTTTTCTCTTTCTGACTTACTTCACTCTGTATGACAAACTCAAGGTCCATCCACCTCACTACAAATAACTCCATTTCGTTTCTTTTTATGGCTGAGTAATATTCCATTGTATATATGTGCCACATCTTCTTTATCCATTCATCTGTCGATGGACACTTAGGTTGCTTCCATGTCCTGGCTATTGTAAATAGAGCTGCAATGAACATTTTGGTATATGACTCTTTTTGAACTATGGTTTCCTCAGGGTATATGCCCAGTACTGGGATTTCTGGGTCATATGGTAGTTCTATTTGTAGTTTTTAAAGGAACCTCCATACTGTTCTCCATAGTGGCTGTACCAATTCACATTCCCACCAGCAGTGCAAGAGGGTTCCATTTTCTCCACACCCTCTCCAGCATTTATTGTTTGTAGATTTTTTGATGATGGCCATTCTGACTGGTGTGAGATATCTCATTGTAGTTTTGATTTGCATTTCTCTAATGATTAGTGATGTTGAGCATCCTTTCATGTGTTTGTTGGCAATCTGTATATCTTCTTTGGAGAAATGTCTATTTAGGTCTTCTGCCCATTTTTGGATTGCGTTGTTTGTTTTTTTGATATTGAGCTGCATGACCTGCTTGTAAATTTTGGAGATTAATCCTTTGCCAGTTGCTTCATTTGCAAATATTTTCTCCCATTCTGAGGGTTGTCTTTTCATCTTGTTTATGGTTTCCTTTGCTGTGCAAAAGCTTTGAAGTTTCATTAGGTCCCATTTGTTTATTTTTGTTTTTATTTCCATTTCTCTAGGAGGTGGGTCAAAAAGGATCTGGCTGTGCTTTATGTCATAGAGTGTTCTGCCTATGTTTTCCTCTAAGAGTTTGGTAGTGTCTGGCCTTACATTTAGGTCTTTAATCCATTTTGAGTTTAGTTTTGTGTATGGTGTTAGGGAATGTTCTAATTTCATACTTTTACATGTCCCTGTCCAGTTTTCCCAGCACCACTTATTGAAGAGGCTGTCTTTTCTCCATTGTATCTTCTTGGAGGAGGCAGGTACTTGAACGTGGACGCATCAGAAGATTCAAGGAATGAAGGGAAGAGTGAAGGTGGTAAAAGGAAGAGAAGTGATGGAAAGACAGAGGTCTTAGATGAGCCAGTTCACAGAGATCCTTAGTTCCAAATTATCCTTTGTAAAATCATGCCAACAGGAAAAGAAGTGGACTTTTAGTAGAGTAATGGTGGAGCATGTAGTTAGCAAGAGTTTGAGAAGGGGATTTCAGTCAACTGAGAAGTTCTTATGGGAGAAGTAGGATCAAATAGAGAGAACAAAGGGGCTTCACAAGGAGCCAGGAAAGAAATTTCCAGCCCAGGGGTCAGGGAATACATCTCCATGTGAAACAAAGAGCCAGGAAGAACTTCCAGCCCAGTGGTCTGATGACGAATCTGATCCTATCTGAGTTGTAGCCCCATGACTATTAAAGAAAAAGTTATTCCAACGCTTGTTAAAACAGTAAGGAAGAGTTTATTCAGGACTATTTTGATAGGTATCAAGACTATGGCAATAGGGGAGAGAGATTGGGCTCAACTCTAAATGCAGCAAGGACAAGTGGAGATTTGTAGCCAAGGAGCAGTGGGGCAGGGGTAGGGGTCCATGGGTAGAAAATTACTGATGGGAGACATCAAGAGTAGGGGGATTCTTGCTGAATTGACTTAACAGGATTCTTGCTAAAGGCAGGCCAAGGTGATCAGTTAGCAAAGGTAGGAGATTCTCTCTAAAATGACTTAGCAGAATTCTTGCTACAAGTGAGCTGTGCAGCAAGGCTAGGGGCCATATTTGAGGCCAAGTCCAGAAGAGGTTCAGAGGAGTCTAAAGTTTGGTCAAGGAGAGAGTCTTTGTTAGTCCCTGTGAGAATCTTCTGTTGGCAGTGAGTATCCCGGTGCCAGAGAGAGTGTGACATTAAATAGCAAATAGAAAACACTGTGAGGGACTTCCCTGGTGGTGCAGTGGTTAAGAATTCACCTGCAAATGCAGGGGACACGGGTTCAATCCCTGGTCCGGGAAGATCCCACATGCTGTGGAGCAACTAAGCCCGTGTGCCACAGCTACTGAGCCTGGATGCCACAACTACTGAAGCCCATGAGCCCAGAGCCCATGTTCTGCAACAAGAGAAGCCACTGCAATGAGAAGCCCACGCACCACAACGAAGAGTGGCCTCTGCTCGCCACAACTAGAGAAAGCCCGCGTGCAGTAATGAAGACCCTACGCAGCCAAAAAAAATCACAGGACTAGTGTGGTCTGTTTGCCTAAAGAATTAAAACAAAAACAAAAACAAGAATGCACTGTGAGAGGTAGAGAAAGAGACAGTGGAAGAAAGGGAAAAGCTTTATATGTTAGTACCTTTAATGGCATTTTTTTCTTGCTTTTTGAACAAGGGACTCCACATTTTCATTTTGCACTGGGTGTACAGATTGTGTAGTGAGCCCCGTATATAGCCCAGGTCACATGAATACGCACTCATCCATTTCCTTGGGATTCTATTTCCTCAGGCACAAACATTATGTCTGCCACAATCTGGTTTCCTGATCTCCTTATAAACAAATGCTTGGACAAGGCCAACCGCATATCTCCCAGGAAAGAACTTATTTTTAGGCATGAGGCAGTTGAAATTCAGATTATGGGGGAAAATACTTTCTATCTCTGAAGAGGCATTATCTATCTCTGATAATGGACTCATTTAAATGGTTAAGAAGAACGTTATCATCAGGTTTTACATCTGTGTAACTTACTGGTTCAGGGTTTCCCTTGAGGGATGATGCTATGGTCTGAACGTGTTCCCCTCCCAAATTCATATGTGAAAATCCTAACCCAAATGTGATGGTATTGGTAGGTGGAGTTTGAGGGAGGTGCTTAAATCATGAGAGTGGAGCCCTCATGAATGGGATTAGTGCCCTTATAAAAGAGGCTCCAGAGAGATCCTTAACCTCTTCCACCACTTGAGGACACTGCAAGAAGGCACCAGCTGTGAGCAAGGACATGACCAGGACATGACAAATTGCAGGTTTCCAACTTCAAACACTTGAAGATCCAGCCTCCACCCGTTCCCTGATAGCGAAAGCTTTTGCTGCTATAATTATTATACTAAGATTCTTTGATTTTATCTTCACCAGGCTTTATATATGTACCTTATGCCACACTCTTCTGCCTTCTGAACTTGCCCTTCAACAGTTTTCTTCACTTTCTCACTAGTAAGACAGGACAAACTTGACAGGAAAGGTGAGAATGGGGAAATTATTATTGAAAATAAAATTATTTATTGATCTCTTCATTCTGTCTACATTTTAACTATTTATAAAAATACATTATATCTTAGTCTCTGATTAGTAAAACTGGGTAAAAATGGATTGAAATTCTAATGTTTTCATTCTGAAAAACTACTGCTTTATGAAAACTTCATCTGCACCAGAAGACAGCAGAAGGAATGATTATTCATACTGCAGTCTAATCTTCCCCTTTTCGGGATATTTTACAGAGAACTGCTCCTTGCCACCAATTCATATCCCAACCTTTCCTTTCTTTCTTCTCTACCAAACACTTTCCCATTTTTGCAGGTCTTATTATCTGTTAATATAAACATTTGAGATTTAGAGTTTTTATGCTCGAGAATGACATTTTGTCTGACATTTCATTTAGTTTCTAACACTTCAAAACCTTAATCTCAGAATGACAAACAATTTCTTCTAGAGGGCTAACACCAACAGGTGAGAGCGGCTCTCTGAGTGGCACATCTGAGTTTAGCAAAACAAAATCATGGTAGACTAGTGCTGTCTACCCTGAGCGTGAAATGGGGAGTGATGGCGGGGGGGCCACATATTTTCTAACCTTCTTTAGCCCAAAGGGAGGGTAATATGACCTTTTTCAAACACCATGGTGGAAACATCCTGTGGTAGGAATCAATAAATGAAGACCATTTGGATTGAGAAGGCCTTTCAGTGCCTCTAAAGTCTCACTATGCCTCCTCAGCTTCTAACTATGTACCCTCATGATTTTGCCTCCTTCTGGTGGGTCACCTTTTGATGATTCTCCTGTTATTATGTATAACCCATGATGGAATGGGTAGTAGAACATCTTATATAAAATGTAATACAAATCTGTCAAATGTGACATTTTTTTGAAATTGGAGTATAGTTGCTTTACAATATTGTGTTAGTTTATGCTGTACAGAAAAGTGAATCAGCTATACATATATATATATATATATATATATATATATATATATATATCCCCTCTTTTTTGGATTTCCTTCTCATTTAGGTAAATGTGACATTTTAATTGAGTCAATTTGATACATTTAATTAACCCAAGTGCCTCTTCAGGGTTATGTATTTCTCTAGAATTTTGTACGGAGGAGAAAGAATAAACAGTGATCAAGACCAGAGGGTCGACTTAACACATGTGTTTGAACATCCTAGACTACTTATCCTGCTCAAGCTGGTGGTGGGTGACATGGTTAAAGTGGAAGGAAGCAGGGCAAGTCAGAAGACCACGATAACTGTAACTTTGATGAAGCAACCAATGGAGGATGGGCTTAACAGTTTGGGCAAATGAAGCTTGTATTTTGTCTTGCTCTACCTATCTCTGATTACCGATAATGAGCTTCATTATATATAAAATGAAGTTACATATCAATCTTCTCAAATGTCTTGGCTTATCCTTTAGTTGTTAATCTATCATGATAGTGATGTTTATTTGACATGAGTTTTCCTAAAATGTGGCATGAATTCTTTTGATTTGGAGAGTGCTTACCAGTCTTCAGGTGGTACAGCTGCAATACAGCGACTGAGTTCTTCAGCGGATTTCTGCTGAGTTTAAGAGGAATGGAGGAAGAAGAGGTCTAGTTTTGCTTAAAGAGACCCCAGGAGTAAAAACCTAAGTTAGATTCTCTGCAAGCTGCTTTTGAATTAAAGTTCAGTTTCAAGAATTAAACTGGGTCAGATTAACTCTAGAGGACCTCAGGGTTTCTGGGATACCTCAGAATCCCAGAAAGCTACTCATCTTCAGAAGACTCAAATCAGGATAAGCCTGGAAGTTGACCAACCAAATACTATGGAGAATCCTGACTGTAGAAATCAACCCTAAAATAGCTTTTCACTCTTGAGGAGAACTCAGTCTCCTCCAGGACTAGCACAGGAGCAAGCCAAGAAGTTATTAGATATCCAATTTTGTGTTTTGAGCAACAGATGAGAGTGTATGTTAAGTTAACGGGCATAGGAAATCCTTTTGGTCATGTTGTCATGGCGCTTCATTTTATATTCTTTGAGTAGGGAAGACTCCAGAAGGAAACTCCTCATAACAAATCACAGTGGCTTCCATGATGGCAGTGATTCTTGAGAAATGTCATGTTGCTTGACACGCAGGCTTTTTTAACTGTGCATCAGAGTTTTTGTATAAAACAGTGCTGTGAGAATCCTTCCTGCAAAGATGTCTATAAATATTTTCACTTTCTTGTAAATAATTACTGTGGTAAAAAAAAAAAAAAAAAAAAAGACCAACTAGAAAGTACAAGTTCAATGTCCTAAGTTCCTGTGGGCCATCCAAATTTGCTTTACAAAGTCTGTTTGGAAATACCGGGGATATGAACTTAATGGCCTGGGTAGATTCTTGCATTGTAAGTTTACAAAGCAGTATGTTGAGAAAGCTTAGGGCTTGGAATCACCCAGTGTACTTTATACATTTATTTAGAGAAGAGTAGTTTCGTTTTAATTATTTATGCTAATGGCTCTCAGTATACTAGTAAATGTCCTTGGGTGCATATATTATAAAAGTAATGAAGTCTTTGTAATGTGAGCTTTCTCTGCAGCTCTAAGCTGCCCTGTCTTTGCTAAAGAACCAGGGCAAAAGTGTGTCTGTGTTTTTGTATAAAAGTGTGTGTAAATTACCAGGCTTGAGATTTAGCAAGGTGCTATTGAACTTGATCAAGGATTTCTAAGAACTATTCCTAGGTATACTCACTACCCTCACCCCATCACCCTCCCTCACAATCATAACATTAGCAATTTGACCAGAAAACATCACCATGAGGGAAATAAGCAGCCCGTCAGAATATTGCTGTTACTGTGTTTCAGTGTTTTTCTTGTTGTTCTTCCTTTGTTGGTACTATCTTCTGGTATTGCAATAAAACACATAGCAAGAAAGAATATAAATCTACTATATTTCCCTCTGGCCTAAGTTATATATGCTGTGGTTTGTGGATAAGTCTTATTATGTCAAGGGAACTTCTTTCTTCTTCGGCTTCTTTCTTCTGCTCCTCTCACCCCAGCTTCTCTGCCTGGGATTAGCTTTTTATTTTTTCTTCACCTCTAGGGACTTCTACACACCCAAAGTGTGGGAGTGTCTACAGAGCACTCAGCATGCATATGTCACCCATTTAGCTAACAATGTGAAGGGCTAAGACCACCAAAATTACAGGTTCTGTTTTATACTTTTTTAGTAGCCGCCATAGTGTCTAGTTAGGGGTTCAACAAACCTTGATGATGATTATTATCCATGCTCACATTAGAGTCAATGCAGCAACCCCCTGGCACGCTTTGATTTAACATTTCCAGCTTTGCTATATGCAGGTGACCTAAAAGGTGCTGGTGTATTGTTGTCTGCAATCAGAAATCCTATCTCATAAGTGTTTTGTGAGAGTTAAATGAGATGATGCCTTTAAAGTACTTTGCAGGAAAGAATCAGCCAACCTCGAAAGCTGGTGGGTGAGATTCACTTAGCTAGTGAACAAACCTAGATGTGTCTTAATTACTGAATGTTGGAGATCTGGAGACGCAAGAAGTCTGTAGACGTAGCCTTTAAAATTTTACTATAAAAATATTGTTCCGGGCTTCCCTGGTGGCGCAGTGGTTGAGAGTCTGCCTGCCGATGCAGGGGACATGGGTTCGTGCTCCGGTCCGGGAAGACCCCACATGCCGCGGAGCAGCTAGGCCCGTGAGCCATGGCCACTGAGCCTGCGCATCCGGAGCCTGTGCTCCACAACGGGAGAGGCCACAACAGTGAGAGGCCCGCGTACCGAAAAAAAAAAAAAGTATTGTTCCATTTAGCCTCACCATCAGTCCATAGGCTCCCAGAGACTGATTATTAAGAAAGCTGTATGTAAGTGCCTCATACTCAGATGAGATTCCAAGCAAATCATTGTCATTCAGAGAGGAAAACAGTTCTAGTAATATCAAAAGTATCCTACAAATTAGACATGGCTTCTGTGTGAGTCAAAGAGACTGATCAATTTTGCTTAAAGTTCTGTCTTCAGAAAAAGAGCCTCCTGCACATTGGATTTGTAATAAATGGGTCACCAGTGAATTAGAAGCAATGGCAGAAATCAGATAACCTGGCCATGGGCAAGGGGTTGACTCTCGAGAGGCAAATGTAGTACATGATCCATGAGGCAATAAAGCCAAACCAGACATGAGGGGAACACGGACTGATCAGGCAACCTGCTACACGTGGATGGGCACAAAATGGGGAGCAATTTCTAAAACTAATGGCAATGCCACCTGCCCATCAAGGATGGAATGCTAGCTCATGGATGCAGCAGAAAGGACAATGCAAAATGCTTTAATTAACACCTCTGGGCTTCCATGGTGGCCCAGTGGTTAAGAATCCGCTTGCCAACGCAGGGGTCATGGGTTCGAGCCCTGGTCCAGGATGATCCCACATGCCGCGGAGCAACTAAGCCATGTACTTAGCCACAAGTACTGAGCCTGCACTCTAGGACCCACGAGCCACAACTACTGAGCCCACATGCTACAACTACTGAAGCCCGTGCGCCTAGAGCCCGTGCTCTGCAACAAGAGAAGCCACCGCAACAAAGCGTAGCCTCCACTCGCCACAACTAGAGAAAGCCCTCACACAGCAACAAAGACCCAACACAGCCAAAACTAAATTAATTAATTAATTTTTTAAAAAAACAGCTCTATTCACAAAGTTTTCTCTCTCTCTCTCTTTTTTTTTTTCACAAAATTTTCTCTTTAAATGAAAGGGGACTGTTGCAGTTATGTACTGCCATGTAACAAACTACTCCAAAATTATTGGCTTAAACTACACCATTTTATTTATTTGCTTACAACTTATATTTAAATCCATTAGTTCGTGATGAGATTCCCCCCCTTCTTGCCCCAAAATACAGACTCCCAATCCTATTGATCACCTTTGGAAGAAGCTGGGAACCAATTAGCTAATTTAAAATCTGATTGATTGAATTAACTTATCTTGTCCTTCCCATATGATCTGCGTTTCACTATAACTAAATATTTGATAGAGGAAGTGTTTTTTCTACAAAAATTTTCCAGCTAATAAACAAAGAAGCAAGAAGGAAAATATATCATCATTTGTAGCCCCAACTTAACTACTGATTGTGGGCAATGACCATCAGTGTCTGATAATGTCGTAAGAAGAGACAATCGGACATTATGTGTCTCCTGATACATGCGTGCAACACCATCCACGAAGCCATCTTGCCAACAAAACCACATACATAAACAAACAAAGTCCTGAATCTGCTCAAGACTTTAGATCTAACTAAAATTTCACAGGAAACCTAAAAGAGAGTGGAACATATTTTCTTAAAAAACATTATGAGGATGCAATCAGCAAAGTCTAGACTGTGGGAAACTTAGTAGGTAAAACAAGTTTCTTCATTTAAAAAACAAATTACAGGGCTTCCCTGGTGGCGTAGTGGTTGAGAGTCCGCCTGCCGATGCACGGGACACGGGTTCGTGCCCCGGTCCGGGAAGATCCCACATGCCGCGGAGCGGCTGGGCCCGTGAGCCATGGCCGCTGAGCCTGCGCAATGGGAGAGGCCTCAACAGTGAGAGGCCCACATACCGCAAAACAAACAAACAAACAAAAAAACAAATTACAAGATAAAGCAGAGGGAGAAGGAAGGGAAACGGGGGCGGGGGAGGAGAGAGAGAATTAATATACTTATCTAAGAATTGCAATGTATGGACCTTATTTGGATACTGACCCAAACAAATAAATTGCAAAAAAAGAAAAAAATATATAAGACAAGTGAAGATAATCAGGGAAGTGTGAACACCGACTGGATATTTGATAATATTAAGGGATTATTTTTAATGTTTTTAGGTGTAATAATAGTACTGTAATTATATATATATATATATATATATATATATATATATATATATATATATATTAGAAAGAGTCCTTATCTTTCAGAGATACATAGTAACATATGTGCAGGTAAATTGATGTACTTTCTAGGATTTCTTCAAAATAATCAGAGGTGGAACAAAATTGGCAATTTATACCTTATGAAGCTAGGCAATAGATACAATGGGAAATTTATACTGTTCACTCTATTTGTATGTGTTTGAGAAATCCCACTGTATGTTTTTTAATTAATGGAAACCACTAAAAGAAATGAAACATCATAGCTTCCAAACCAGTATAGAGGGTGAGGGGAGGACACAGAGGACCAGGGGGGAAAAAAACCCAGGAAATATTATCCATCTAATAGAGGTAGGAAAGAAGCAAGGACCAAAGCAGTTGCCCAAACAGTAGTCTCCCAGTAAATGAAGGCTCTTTACTAAGCCTTACACAGCCATGCTTAGACTCCACAAATCTTGCCTCTATTGAAAGTACATTTTGAGCTAGGACACTGGGTTCTAATCCTGACCCTCCCTGCAGTAAGCCATGAAGCTCTCCAGGCTAAATTGTGCATGAATGCTCAGGCTATAAGAACCCAGACATCATTTGGCCATTGGCCATTGGGCTAGAGATTCAGTTTGCGCCACAAAGCAAGCAAAGCCACTGGGTCGCCTGAGGAAGTAACCTGAGCCCTTAGCTCTAACCTGGTGAGCTAACTTTCAACCTGCCCCCTGCTGCTGTGGCTATTCAGGCAGAGCCTAAAGCTGTGTGACCTAACAGCCAACCCCTAAGACACTATTCCAAGAGCGTCATCTCTTACAGACTTTTGAAATATGATTTGGCAAGTTTCTAGTAAGAGCGATTTGCAGCCTATTTGAAAGAAAATAAATGTCAAAAGAGGGGGAAATGGGGTTGGAGGCGTGAATACCACAAAGACTGCTGCTGGTGAATACCACAGAGATAGTCTATATATCTTAGAGACTGTATTTTCAGAGGGCATGGGAATCTTGAAAAAGAAGAAAACCTTTCTTTACTCTCTCAAATGTTGTTGCGAATTTAAGCTCTTCTTTGCAGGTTCATCCTTTCAGGTGCTTTCTATTTATTTCCCCACATGTTCTCTGATTTTTTTTTTTCCTTTTGATTTCACTTTAGAGTAGAATGGTACTTATTGCCATCTCCTAATCACTGCATTTATTCCCAGATTTCTCCCTGGATGTGTGGCTTCCTTATGGCATTTCTCGTCTCCATTCCTGTTCCCATTACCTCTTTGTCAAAACTTGCTCTTAAAAAAACCCCAAAAATTCTCCTTTTCTTTTTCCTCTGAATCTCTGTACCTTATTCTCTCCGAAACTCTATGGCTTATTCTGTTCTCGCTCTTGTCCCCTCTAGTGCATAAGGCATCCATGAAAGGATTAAGTAACAAAAAGCTCTCAGAGTAAGGTCAGGATGTGTTGTGATGTGGAAAAGCTTCTGTAGTAACTGTGCTTTATTGGTTGAGGTTGTTGTCCTTTTTATCCTCCTGGGGCATTCACTAGGTATAATGTCTGGATTCTTTGTTCATTTTGCTCATAAGCTCTCGTGGGGCTCTAAAAGTCAGATTGCCTTTTCCTTCCTAACTCGCTTCTCAATTTGAATATCACCGTAAGAGGCATCTGGTTGTGGATGAGAAGAAAGGATTCAGAGAAAGAAAGAGGATGAGAAGAAAAGTGACCTATGTTACCTACCAAAACTGACCTTGAACTTTGATAAAGTCATAGCTAACTTTTTCTGTAGGAAATTAGGTATACCAGCACAGGTACTGAATAATATATTTTGATGATGATGGGGATCTAGAGCTGTTCTAAAAAGGGAAAACTGTATGAAAGAAAGTAAAGAAAAAGAAATTGTTAAAAAAAAAAAAAAGTCAAACAAGTCCCAGATAGTAGACCCACAAATTACTTATTTGGGCAGAACTAATAAACTTACTACATCAACACTGTTCTAAGTAGTTTATGTATATTTGCTTATTCCCTTCTTCACAAACTTATGGGGTAGGTACCATTATTAGCCCAACTCTGCACATGAGAAAACTGAGGCACAGAGAGGTTAAATGTCTTATCTATGGTTACACAACTAGTAAGTGGTAGCTCTGGAATTTGACCCCAAGCAGCCTGGCTACATTGTCCATATAATAAACTGCAGTTGCATTTTGATTTTTTTTAATAGAATTTGTACTTGCCTTCATTAATAAAGATTTAAATGAAGTTTATTTCTCCAATATTTCAGTAGAAAATGAGTCTCAAGATATGGGCAACCTAAAAATTTTGTGTGGACCTGATCAGATTCCAAATCTTTGTTCATATCCATGAGTACAGGTAAGTTATAATAAGAGTGTTTAAAAATAAGGCACAAAATTTTCAACAGTAGCATTAAGGGACATAGGACAATTGTTAAATGATAGTTTTCAGAGAAAAATATTTTATGTGAAAAATTCTAAGTAGAACCATAACAGAACATAACTCAAAATTAAAAAAAAAAAAAAAAAAAGCAAGGAGAGAATCTGTTAAGGTTAAACTCTAAAAGATCAGAATGTATATACTGGATGAAAATAAGTGATTTTAAAACTCAATATGCAAAATTTAATTTAGGGGAATTTTTTTTTAATTTAGGGGAATTTTAACACAGAAATATACAGCTGTGACATGGATGTGCTATTTATATATATATCATAGGTAAATTGTCAAGATGATGTAAATCTACCAATGCTAGTGGTAGCAAGGATAAAACTCAGATATATAAACCAAGTTAGGAATTATCTATCACTCAGAGAAAGAATTACCTGCAAAATATAAGATTTTGACTATGAGCTAGAAAAAGGCTTTTGAGTCTTACTGTTAGCTCTTGCCCCGTGAGGCTACAGAAATCTGTCTCTCTTGTGTTTTTTACAGTGAATTATCTGTAACCTTTTAATGGTTGGCAATGAACTTGCTGGGATAGCTGAGTGATTATCAATTCTTTTTTTTTTTTTAATTTATTTATTTTGGGCTGCATTTGGGTCTTCATTGCTGCGCGCAGGCTTTCTGTAGTTGCAGCGAGCAGGGGCTACTCTCTTTGCGGTGTGCGGGCTTCTGATTGCGGTGGCTTCTCTTGTTGCGGAGCACGGGCTCTAGGTGCGTGGGCTCAGTAGTTGTGGCTCGCAGGCTCTAGAGCGCAGGCTCAGTAGTTGTGGCGCATAGGCTTAGTTGCTCCGCGACATGTGGGATCTTCCCGGACCAGGGCCCGAACCTGTGTCCCCTGCATTGGCAGGCGGATTCTTAACCACTGCGCCACCAGGGGAATCCGATTATCAATTCTTATATTACACAGATCAATACTCCATCATTAAACTTAGGACATAGATTTCAGCTGACTGGGCGGAGGAAGAAACTGACCAAGTTGCTTTCCCAACATCCTGGTGGCAGGTGGCATAGGAGAGTAAACTGAGATTGTAGCTCATAGTTAAATATCATTTAGACTCGAAATTCAGAAGATCGCCAGGACATTGAGGGTGACTTAGACCCACCTCTTCCGTACCTGGTTCCTGGTTCTGCTCTATTCACATCAGTGGGTGTTCTGTGTGGCTTACAGGCCTTGATAACAGACTTGGATCTTCTACCATGGTCTCTTCCTTTCTTTTCTTACTAATATAAAGTTGAATTAGTGGCACCGTGGGACAAAATTCTTTTGATGTATGTGTACAAGCATGTATGTATGCATGCCTGCTGTTCCTATTCCATATTATAAATATTCATAAAATTTTCTTTTCTGACCCAACAACTTTAAAAAATTTTAAATAGGTAATTTACATAATTCAATTTTAAATTATATAAAAGTGTATACAGTAAGAAATCTTTCTCCCCTCTCTGTTCTCATTCCAACCAACTCATTCCCATTCCTGCAGACAACAAATGCTATTAGATTTTTTGTACCCTTCCAGAGATATTTTATGTATATAAATTGTATAGATACACTCTTTTTCTTTCCTTTTTCACACAAATGGCAGTCTATTTTATACACTTTTTAGCTTACTTTTTTCAGGCAACAATAAATCTTGATATCTTCTAACATTTTCTCTGGCCTGGCTATCTCTCCTTTCTTTTCCCACTCTCCCATTTGTCTCCCCTAGTATGCATTTACTCTGCACTTTTGTATGCTAGAGACACATTGATCCATTCACTAATTAGCTGACTTCTTATTGTGCTAAATCTTGTTCGTTTATGCACTTGATGTTGTCCATTTAAATGTAACTCCCCAAATGATATAATATGCACACTTATGTCCTTTTTTGGTACATAGTACCAAGAATAATTATGAGTTTAATGAATATCTTTTTCTGACTTTGACTTCTGATATTTTTGCCACCCACGTAGTGTTTTGAAACCAATTCTACTTTTACTGCTATTCAGTTAAATGCTAGCTTGTTAATAGACAGCATGGATTGGCCAGGTTTTGATAGAAGAGATATATGACCATTCCTTCATTATGTCAGTATGACAGGAAAACAGATACGAAATAATTATAAACCTGTCAATTCTTTCAAATTGTATCTATAAACAGTACAACCTTAATCAAACTATTAAAATTTTTCAAAGAACTTGATAACCATACCTAAAATTTGTATGGAAATGGCATATGAATAGCTAAATAAACTTTTAAAAACAAGAGTTTAGTTTAATATTAAATTAAACTACAAAGACTTAGTAATAAAAACAGGGTAGTATTGGCAAAAGAACAAATTAATGAATGGAACAGAATAGAATAGACAGAGATACACCCATGTGTATATGATAATTATTGCTAATTTTGAGTTACCATAAAACCGTGAAGAGAAGATAATTTAGTAGATGGTTTTGGGAAAATTTACTCATTATATAAGAAAAAAATATAACTGAATACCTGCCTAAAGCCACACCTGGATTAAAAACCTAAACATGAAAGTTGAAATTATAAAATTAATAAAAGAAAATATAGAAAACTATTTGTGACCTAGAGGGAGGAAAGAACTTCTTTTTCATTTTTTCATTCTGAAAAATTTCATATATGTCAAAAGTAGAGAGAATAGAACAAAGAGTTTACATATAGCCATCACTCAGATTTTAAAAGTAGTAAGATTTTGTCATGTTTGCTTCTTCTATCCATTATTTCATTAATTTTTTTTTACTTTGTCAAAATATCTTAAAGCAAATCCAAGATTTCATATAATTTCATCCTACATAGTATACAGTATACTCTTAAAAATATGGACACATTTTCTATATGTATCCACAATGCCATGGTTGCACCTGTAAAAGATAACTATATATATATATATATTTTGGCCATGCTGCGAGGCTTGTCTGATTTTAGTTCCCTGACCAGGGATTGAACCCAGGCCCCGACAGTGAAAGTGCCAAGTCCTAACCACTGGACCTCCAGGGAATTCCCAAGATAACAATAATTAAGTAAGGGCTTTTTAAACAATCAAAATTATTCACATTAAGTACATTAGAATAGTTTCCTGGGGTGGGGGAGGAAAGGAAAAATGGGAATGGAGTATGGAGACAAAAGAGAATAAATAAGTAGAATAAGTGCAAAAACTTGCCTATACTAGTGATGATAATATATCATGGGCTGAGGATTATAGCTAACTCTCTTCTATGCCCAGGCAGGGGCAGGGGTGGGAGGTAAAGAGCTGAGACAGTTTATATCCTTGGATGAGCCTAAAATAACAGGCACTTTCATCACAGGATTTGAGAAACTAGACACAAATATCTGAACAAATATCTCTCCCACTCCCTGAATCTCAATATTTGAGACTGACTATAAAAGGTTCTTTCTTAGACTGAAAAGGGGTCATGAAGTGCTCAAAAAACAAACCAAACCAAAACACCATATTGAAGGGGAATGTCAAAGGGTCACAGGAGCCAACGAAAGAGCTCCCAGTAGCCAAAGTCGGAACAATTCAAGTAACTAAATAATAAGGTACAGTACCTTGGATTATAGCCTGACATATAAATATCCATGAGTTCATACTAATATAAATAAATTATTGAATAAATTAATAAAAGGGAAAGAAGAGAAAAATGTCTCGTGCTCTCGTGCAGAAGAATTCCCGATAATTTATGTACATGTTCCACCCACTATAAGGGGGTACATAATGCTGCATTCCTTAAGTGTGGGCTTCACATAATGACTTCCTTCCCAAGAGGGCAGTATGGGAAAGGGAGAAAGGAGAAAAGAGTAACTTTACAGTGGAGGAACCTGATAGACGCTATCTCAGCCAGGTGATCAAAGGCAACATCAAGAGCCATAAATCATGTTGATAGTATGTACTCTGGATATGATGTGATGCAAACATCACTATACCCCAATGAACTTCTCCCCAACACCCCATAACCCCAGGCTAATCATGAGAAAAACATCAGACAAATTCCAGTAGAAGAGCATCCTGCAATATACCTGACCAGTACTCCCTGAAACTGTTAAGGTCATCACAAAGAAAGTCTGAGAAGCTCTTACGGCCAAGAGGTGGCTAAGGAGACATGACAAATAATATAATGTGGTATCCTGGAACCAAAAAAAGGCCATTAGGTAAAAACTAAGGATATCTAAATAAAATGGGCTTCAGATATTAATAATGTATTAATATCGGTTCATTAATTGTAACATGTACCATACTAATGTAAGATGTCAATAACTGGGGAAACTTGGGGGTTGGGTGGAGTGGGGATGTAATATACAAACCCTCTGTCTCCATTCTTTTGCAAATCTAAAACTGTTCTTTAAAAAATGGTCATGAAGTCAGTGGTTAATGGAATACATGGTAAAATTTTCCTTTTCTCCATTCCAGCTGGGAAAGGTGTGTCTGTTTGTTTTATTATTCTTATTTTTTGTTTTTGCTAAACACAGAAGAGATCTTTGCTCAGAGACATAGGAAGTGTTTTTCTTCTCCCACTTTTGGGGTTATGAGTGAGCTTGCCAATGTTGAAGGCAGATGCCTTAGAACACTTGAGTAGATAATATAACTATATAATTAGTTGGAACTTGGAGAGATTCCCAAGACAGCTGAGAAATGGCCAGTAGTGTACACTGATGGCTTCTTAATGTTAGAACAGGGGACTCATTCCTTTGCAATCCTTGAAGTTCAACCACATGCAGTTAGAATGATAGTTTCAACCAATCTGAAGTAACATAAGTGATTCTAGTCATAGGATCTCTGAGCAGAGTGTTCAGACAGGATTACCTGTTGGGGCTTTCATCTCCTACTCCTAGCATGGTGGCTGGCACTCAGTAGGTACTTAGCAAATGCTCATGAAATACATGGTAATGTGCTCCAAGCGTTCAGTGCAGTATTACAATATTTTACATATGGTTCTAATAAAGTAAAGAGCTGTATAGCCTGGCTGGCAAAATGTTATAATTATCGCCTGAAAAAACATTTATTAAATATCTTCTAATTCATGGAATTTATCTTTTATTAGTTCATCTACTATCAGTTTCAAATCTCTGAATAGCAGAACTGTGTCTTTTATTATGGGAAATGTTGTACCATATGTCACTTGAAAGGGATTTTTCCCTAAATATTTATTAATGTGCTAGCTTGAACTCAAAACTGGCCTATCAGGAATGGTTAATGTTTTCCTCATGAGGACTCTTGACGCAGTTGAATGTTATAATTTTTGTGTGTATTTTTATTAGCTCAGAACCTTGCCAGTTCACTCATGCTAATCTGCAATTCCTGTAATTATCACACACACAAAAAAGTTAATGGGGCAAATTAACCCCATTTCTCAATGCAGGCTTAATAGGAAAAAGTTATTTTGAAAGCTCAGTGGTTTATAAGCACTGCTTTACAAAACACACTGTAACACGCTTCTACTTCGAGATACAGCCTTAAGTAGTTAACCAAGTTCACTGATATTAAGTGGGTATATTTCCATCCTTTATTTTTCCCTATTGACTTCATTACTTAAGATATATCTGACTAGATGCTGGCAAAGGACTTCCTGGAAGCATGCAGCCATGGTGGAGGGGAGTGGAGGGAACTCCCTATTTGGGGAGGAGAGTGGATCATTGGAGATAAGTGTGATCGAACAGCTAGCTCTTATGGAATATCGTTGAGAGAGTAATAATTGGTTTTAATCAGGGATTATGCAGTGAATCTGTGGATTGAAAGTGACTAGTAACTGCTTAATATAATCTAAGACTCAGAAAGATCCATGATAAAATAACTACAAAGAAGTAGAATCAAAACACATTCCTGGATGTTTTAATCATTGAAGTTGGAACAAAAGGGATAACCATGAAATCTTATTTCTAAAATAAATCCTTCCAGGAGTCAGTGAGTGGAGACCAAAGCAGACTTTTAGAAGAACTAACTTCAAAAGACATTCTCTATATTATAAGGGTCCAATTGTTAAAATAAAATGATCAAGACCTCCTGGAGATTCTAGGTCATGACTAAGCCATCACCATCGACTCGGACATTTCTAGAGACCTAGCACTCTTCCACCCTCTGCTCCACTCACGGCCCAGGCTGGGCACTGAAGTTCTCCATCATTTGGTTGGACAGTGCTACAGGACAGGCCTCCAAACACAGAGCTTCCTGGGCACTGCAGTACACTGGAAAGGCTCTAGTAAGAGCAGGTAAGTGCAGCCTGAGTGTCTGGTAAGATCAAACCTGAAGAGAGAGGGAGATAAGGAGAGAGTTGAGTCATTAGTCAATTCTTTTAACTAACTCTCTGAAGTTGGCTGGCTTCACACCAGACCTGGTGATTAATGGTAGAGAGATAGCTCTTACAATTCAACTTCTGTAAGTAGGAAGAAATTTAAAGCTTCCCTTGAGCATTCGCTTCCTCTTTAACTGCTTCAAAACAAATCTCAGTGTCTCTAGGCTAATGCCACTTCTCATTTTGCACATAGCCCTTGATGGGGAAGAGGGAGCAGGCCAGCCATCTCCTACTAGACAGTGACCCATGGTTCTCTGCCTTTTCACAGCAATCTCCCAAAGGGAGAAACAGAGTCATGACATCAAGGGACAAAATGGCAGCCCTGAGAGGTCATTCCACTGTCAGAAAGCACACACAAGCTACTATTCTGAAGAGGGGAAAACTACTTACAGTTTTCCAAGTGGATAGTCTGGAGTTTGCTATAGAAGTGCTTTTTAGTTCAATGATCCCTTGCAGAAAAGTATGTAGGTAAAAGTTAAGAAGATTCAATATGGAGAATAATTTTTTTCTGGCTTTGAAAATTTTTCTAACACATAAGCACGACTCTTAGTTGCAGAGACTCAGTTACTCAGTTATCAAAGATGATATGGATAAGGTGACCAGACCCACCATCTACCCAGCTGCACAGAAATCTAGGATTCATGCTGTTTCCTCTCTTCTCATACCCAATGTGTTAGTTTCATTAATTCTCCTTTCAAAATATTTTAATTCATCCAATTTTCTCCATTCTCATGACAACATTTTAGTTTAAATCAGTCATGTCTCCCCTGAACTATTACAATAACCTCTTTAATAGAACGCACTCTTGCTTCTCTATAATCTATCTCATGGCAGCCAGAGAGATCTTTTTTAAACATTTGTGAGATCATACTATTCATGAAATCATGTCATCTTCAATGGCTTCCTTCCAGGGCTGTAGATGATCTAGCCCTTCCCTACCTTCCAACTTCATTTCCTATTACGTTCTGTTCTAATACCACTGGCCTGTTTGGGGTTCCTTGACTAAGACAACCTCTTATCTGCCTCAGAGACTTTGCCTTCATTTCCTCTGGCTGTAATGCTGACCTCCTCGTGACTGGTTCTTTCCTGTCTTCTAGGTCTTAGCATAAATGTCACCTCCACAGATAAGATCTCCCCAACCTGTCCCCTTCCCTTGTTATTCTCCCTTTATTAATATCCTCTGCTTATTTTGTTCACAGCACTTATAATCTGAAATTGTCCTATTTATTTATTAATGTATATACTTACTCTTTTTTTTTAAACTTTTTAAAAAATAATTTTATTTATTTATTTTTGGCTGCATTGGGTCTTCGTTGCTGCGTGTGGGCTTTCTCTAGTGGCTTAAAGGGTGGGCTGCTCTTCATTGTGGTGCAGGGGCTTCTCATTGCGGTGGCTTCTCTTGTTGCGGAGCACAGGCTCTAGGCATGAGGGCTTCAGTAGTTGTGGCACACAGGCTCAGTAGTTGTGGCTCATGGGCTCTAGAGCGCAGGCTCAGTAGTTGTGGCGCTCGGGCTTAGTTGCTCCGCGGTATGTGGGATCTTCCCAGACCAGGGCACGAACCCGTGTCCCCTGCATTGGCAGGTGGCTTCTTAACCACTGTGCCACCAGGGAAGTCCATCTGTAACTTTTAATTCATGGAAAATTTCAAGCATTGTATATACTTACTCTTGATCTCTTGTCTCCCACAATAGAATCTAAGCTTTTCCAGGGTAGGAACCATGCTTGTCTTTGTGACATCACTGTATCTACAATACTTAGAACAGTGCCTAGAACATAGTAAATATTCAGTGGATATTTGTGAAATGAATGAAGAAAGAAAGGTCATCTAGAGCAGGGGTTGGCAAAATTTTTCTGTAAAGGGCCAGAGAGTAAATATTTTAGCATTTGTCATTTACGGTCTGTGTTGCCTATTCTTCTTCACGTAAAGACCATTCTTCACTCTTACAAAAGCAGACCACAAGCTGGATGTGGCCCAAGGGCTATGGTTGCCAAGCCCTGATCTAGATCAAAAGAGAAATTTACCCATGACCCTAGTTACCTCTAATGTCTAACTTTTGTATACTTGTCTGAGTTCTAGGGTATAGTAGATAAACTGGAGTGGTTATGTCAGCTGTTACCTCCTTGTCCAAGACCCCTTCTTAGTGAACCTGTTCCACCCACAGTTCCTGGAGAGGAATAGCTTTATATGCTACCTGATTTCCTCTACACCTCCTACTGCCTACTCATGGCTGATTGTAACTAGAGCTGAACTCTACCCTAATCAGATGATGATGTCTCTATGGAATTTGGAATTGGGCCACTAAAATTGAACCAATTAGATGCCAATGGGCTCTTGACATAAAATAGTAGGGTAGATCCGTGACAAACCAAAGCCAAATGTAAGCTCATATTTTCAGGGAATAGAGATACCACAATAAAAAGGAGGTCAGACTACTAAAGACACTGAAGGAGATATACAGGTAGAAGCACAGACCTGAAGCCCCAGCGTCCTGAGAAGAAAGGAGTAGCCTTGGGTCCTGAACATCCAGTTCCATGTCCCATGTGGTCTAGGTGTGCTTTGCTTTTGTCCTTGGATATCTGTGGAGTGGTCTGTTGTTATCTCTCCTTAACTGACCTAATTTAAGAGAGCTTCTATTCCTGACAATGAGGCTGGGTGTTTCAAGTTACTATCAAAGCTATCGATCAATACACACATATTTAACAGATGTCTGCTGTGTTTAGGATATCTGATAGACATCATGAGAGCAAACACATATGTACAAGAAATTGTTATAGCCTTCAGGGTAAATCTAGTCGAGGGATGAGACAGAGATATATGAAATAATAATTAACAGCGTAAGGCCGTGTACAGTTAAACACCTCATGACAGGATTCTATCTACGTGTCTAAGACTTTTTAAAAATCAATTTTAATGGTATTTAAAGCAAAATGAAAATGGATGCTGATGAAATAATACTGTTTCAAAAGAATTACACAACAGTGCATTCTGACAGATAAAATTGCTTTTTATCAAGAATTGTACTTTTGTCTAAGTATCTAAGGCACATTTTAGCAGAATTTCGAAACTGCTAACCCTTAGTCAAATCTATCCAGATTAACTGAGAATAAACCATTCCTGTGCTCTTTCTGAACGAGATAACAACTATCCCCAGACTATCTAAAAAGTGTTTGGTCTTAACAACAGAGGTTAGATAAAGTCCTGGGTGTGTTCAAAGCGAACTCTTGGGTATTTTATCAATACAGGCATCGGGTTACCAATTGCTTTAAAAATGCACTCGCTGATAATTGTCTCTATGCTGACAGAATATTCACTCAGAAAAACAGCCTCTAGAGACCTGTGTCTGATGTGAGTGCATATAGGAATTATTTTTTCCTGAACCAAGATTTGTAGAAGTACCATCTTCTAGGCATGCTACCTACAAGATCTGCTCAGTCCGAAGTGGAAATAAACTCTATAAAGGCAACAAGTTTATCAGGATTTTATTTTCTTCACGTCTTTATTGGAGTAGAATTGCTTTACAATGGTGTGTTAGTTTCTGCTTTATAACAAAGTGAATCTGTTATACATATACATATGTTCCCATATCTCTTCCCTCTTGCGTCTCCCTCCCTCCCTCCCTCCCTACCCCACCCCTCTAGGTGGTCACAAAGCCCCGAGCTGATCTCCCTGTGCTATGCGGCTGCTTCCCACCAGCTATCTATTTTACAGTTGGTAGTATACATAAGTCCATGCCACTCTCTCACTTCGTCTCACCTTACCCTTCCCCCTCCCCATATCCTCAAGTCCATTCTCTAGTAGGTCTATCAGGATTTTTTTTAAGTAAGTTTTTATCAAAGCCTTGTTTTAAAAGGAAATAAAGATGGGAAATGGGGAGTAATAAAATAAGTTTTCTGTCATATCAATGCATAGAAATTCAGCATAGGTACCATAATCTACTACTTAGACCCCAACCGTTTGTCTTCATCCATGGAGTATACACACTTGATACAAAACAGGGTATGAGTCAGTAATTGATTTGTGTTCATGTGCCAATGCTGATAGTACTATACCAGTTAACTAACCAGTGGTTGTCCAACTTGAGTGTGGATCAGAATCACTTGGGGGCTTGTTGAAACAGATTTACTGGGCCCCACTCTCAGAGTTTCTGATTTAGGAGGTGGGCCTGAGAATCTGCATTTCTAACAAGTTCCTAGCTGATACTGATGCTGCTGGTCTGGCGGACCACACTGAGAACCAATGAACTGACAACAATCACATAGGCTTTGGCCCTATCACTAGCCTGGACTTCCCTGCTGGACATACCTAGAGAGTCCACTAGAACTGTATGAAGAAACAGTCTGAGGTGGTTTCCGTACGAATTCTATTGCTCAAAAGTCATACAGTGGTTTGGCGGATTCTGTCTGTAATTCTGATTAATTTTTAATTCCCTCATTTTCATATAAGGCCCAATGCCAGCTGATAGTGGTGGCTTAGGTCAAGAGGCACACGTAGCAGGCTCCAATGAGATTCACCAGCAAGGGACCACAACAGAAAATCTTCTCACCAAAGACATTCACACTGATGGCTCCAGTGACAGTGCTGGGCCAGTCCAGTTTTGGTGTTTAGAAAGGACTGTCCAGAGAAATGGAGTACTGACACATGCTACAACATGGATGAACCTTGAAAACATTATGCCAAGAGAAAGAGACCAGTCCTCAAAGGCCACATAGTGTCATTCTATTCACATGAAAGTCCAGAACAGGGAAGTCTACAGAGACAGAAAGTAGATTAGTAGTTTTAGGGCTGATGGGGAAAGGGACAAGTGTGGGTGTGGGGAAGATTAGCTCAAGGGTACAAGGTGTCTTTTTGAGGTGATGCAAATGTTCTAAAATTGTGGTGATGGCTGTACACACCTGTGCATATACTAAAACCCATTGAATTGTACGCTTTAAGTGGGTGGATGGTATGGTATGTGATTTATATCTCAATGAAGCTGTTAAGAAAAAAAAAGGACTGTCCGCTGACAGTTTGTTCATCCTCATACCATGCTCACCGTCCTCCTACTGTCCAGAAAGCTTTCCTTCGTACTTGTGCATGCACAGACTGTCTCAAAAAAATGGCAAGGCGCTAATATTAGTGGCCATTTCTAAAAGGAAAGAAGGGATTCCCAAAATATAATTAAGTCTTTGTTACCTATTATTTTTATCCAAAGTGGAAGAAAAAAGGTTATGAAAAAGAACAAAAGAGGACTTGCCTGACGGTCCAGTGGTTAAGACACCACTCTTCCATCGCAGGGGGCACGGGTTCGATCCCTGGTCAGAGAACTAAGATCCCGCATGCCGGATGGCACAGCCAAAAAAAAGAAAAAAGGAAAAGCACAAAATGTACAAGACTGACAGAACAGTTTTCTGGTTTCTTTGGAAGGCGGTTTGTAAAATTAAAGTTAAGTGTTCCAAGTGTGAGAATTAGGAGGAAACCACTGAGGCCTCCACTCCAGGAAACACAGTTTGAAGGGGACCATGAGACTTGGGCTCCAGAAAGCATCTTTATACATCCCACAGTATAGAGACGGTATTAAGAAATGAAATAACATTTCCTCTCAAGGGCTATATGAAGAAGCTTGTGTGTGAAGGAAAATGCCCTGAAAAGTCCAGGCCTTGGACACACACACACACACACACACACACACACATACACAAAGCAAATGGTTCAGAAAATGAAACTCATCCCAGAAGCAAATTACCTAGAGTTAATTCATTAATATGTTTGCAAAACATTTTCTGAGCACGTATAATAGCCCCCAACACTATAGTCAGACATTGCCCTGCGCTGAAATTTTACAAAGAAAAGAGAGGCTGTCCCAGTCCTCAAGGAGCTTATTGTCTAGGGGGAAACTCAATAAACCAGTGGTCCCAGTACTTTCTGGTGACCGCTTTGATAAATCACGCTTTGGAAGCACAGAGAGGGACAGTAAATTACACTGTGGGCTGAGAGAGCTTCCTGTCGAAAACGACCCTTGATCTGAGTTTTAAAGGAAAAGTAGAAGTTAGCTAGCTAGAGGATGAAGGGATAGGATGTGACAGTGTGGACTTAAGAGCAGATTAGGAAGCTCAGCTTTGGAAGGCACTGTTGGCAGTGGCTTGTCTCCTTCATGGTCCCAGAACATGCAGAACACGTCTACCATGGTTCTAGCTTTCCCTGGGTAACCTTGACCCTTGGGGGTCTGGTGACATCGCTTCCTCCTTTCATTCCTCCACGCCCAGAACTTGCCATTGGTGGTGGCTTGCTCACTTCTGCTTGCCTCACCATCCTGATTGACTTAGCTCTTCCATCACCTGTGTAACCAATTCACTGTAATAAATGTCTTCTGCTCCAAACACCAAAAAAAAAAAAAAAGGTGGGAAGGGATGTAAACAACAGGCAGTATCATTTCTGATAGGAAACTGCAATTACCTGTGAATGGCTGGGGTGAACAGATGTGTGAGAGGAGAGGAGTGGGAAGCAGCCACACAGCACAGGGAGATCAGCTCGGAGCTTTGTGACCACCTAGAGGGGTGGGATAGGGAGGGTGGAAGGGAGGGAGACACAAGAGGGAAGAGATATGGGAACATATGTTTATGTATAACTGATTCACTGATTCAGTGAATCACTTTGTTATAAAGCAGAAACTAACACACCATTGTAAAGCAATTATACTCCAATAAAGATGTTAAAAAAAAAAAACCAAGAGAAGTAGGGTGTTAGGTGCTAAACTGAGAGCAACAGGGAGCCATTGATAGATTAAGTAGGAGTCTGGTTAGCATTTAGTAAGATCACCTTGGTAGCAATGCAGAGAATGGGTTTATTGGCGTTGGCCATGCTCAGCTTAGCAGTAGAAAGACTATTTAGGAAACCGTTTCAATAACCTAGCGAAAGATGATACTGGCACGGACTAGGCAGCAGTTCTCAAACATTTTGTTCTCAGGAGCCCTTTATACTCTTGAAAATTAGTAAAGGCTCCAAGATAGCTGACTTAGTTCTCCACAGCACATGCAGACACAACAAGGTGATAGAAAAGAGATTACCTGCTGATGAATATTTCTGTTTAAGAGCCAGGATAACTTCTCAAGAATCTCTCAGCTGACTCTCTTCCAGTACTTAGACTAGTCACTGAAAAGAGGGGGCAGGGTAAGCATCATGCCTGGTTTAAACCAATCATGATTCTGTCTCTGGGGCCAGGGTTGGGGCTGGATCCAGCCTCCTCTGAAGCTTACAGAGGCACCTACTAGCAAGGAAGGCAGTGGAAAGGGTAAGTGCCATTAGGGCGGCAACTATTGGTGGCAGTCATAGGATTCATCAATGTAGAAGTTGTCAGTTAAAAGTCCCATGTCTACTGATGATTAACCAGAGAGGTAATGAAGTGAGATGAGCTGAGACCTGAGGACTGGACGGTAAGGAACACTGACACTTAAAGGGGTGAGCAAAGGAAAAGGAAGCTCTGAAAGAAACTCTGGGGCAGCAGGGACAGTGGTTAGAAGGGTGCGGCTCCAAGTCAGACTGCTGGAGTTGAGCGTTACGAACGCTATTAGCTGTCTGGTCTTGAGAAAATCACTTAGATGTTTTAAACCTAAGTTTCCTCATCTATAAGATGATGGAAATAATTATGCTATTTCATTAAGTGCTATTAGAGGGAGTTAAATACAGTAATTGTGTAGTTGGCACAGAACCTTAATAAATGAGCGCTATTGTCTTATTAGTGTTAGTATTAATGAGGATCTGCTTCAGAGATGGAAAGATAATCAGATGTAACAGAAGCCAGGAGAGAAGAGAAGTTTTTAAATATCTCCAGCGGTAAATACTGAAAAGAAGTCGTTTAAGGTAAGAACTGTCAGGAGATACTTAGGGGGTGTCCTCTTCACATTTTTAGCATCTACTATTGGCTTATATTAAACTAGCAGTCAACCAAATAAGATGTTTTTAGACAAACTCCAGCCAAATTAGGGCTCCTTCTTTCTGTACCTGTGTAGCTGACCGCAAGATTTAGTTTATCCACTACATTGTATCTAACCCTTGGTTTTAATCCAGTGTTCTAGCCTGACATGACTAATTTGAATCTTTGATCTATTTGCTTACGTCAGATGGCATTTCCAATGTCAATGTCATCTGCATATTTGCTGTGTATATCTTGAATATTTTTATCTATTTTAACAGTTAAGTGGTAAGAATATTTAAAAGGGAAGTTACTTTTCTCTAAGCTTCATTCAGTTTCCTCATCAGTAAAATGAGTATATTTATTTCACATAGGGTTGTGATAAATAAGTAAATCCCTGAACGTGCCTAGTACTGTGTGTAGCGCAAAGAAGATCTTCCTGCGTTCTTCCTGGTTCCCTCCTTTCTTCTTCCCTGTATCACTTTTTCCTTTTTCTCTCCTTTCTTTTAAAATTTCTTTAAAACTTTGTTTTAACATACTGCCTTGCTTACAAAGAGAAACTACATGTAGAATAGGACAGTGTTTTGAGATCCAATTGGCTAGAATAAACTGAATTTCATGCTTTGAATTGGTGACAGCTCCCTTAAGTAAATATAAAGGCATAAATATATTTCTGTCTCCTTTTCTCATGATCCCCTAATCCCTACTTACACAATCCACCTCCCATCACCTCCTCCCACATCCCCTCTAGCCCCCCCAAGCAGATCATAGTCCCTTCACTGCTAATAGAAATATATTTACTGAGTATCTACAATGTGAACAGCCTCAGGTTAGGACTGAAGTTAAGATACTAGAAGCCGAAAACAATCTTTCTGCCTTTTAGGACCTAATGAACTCTGAGTATCTGGGTTTAATCCCCTTAGAATCTCTCCATTCTCCTGTAAATCAACCACCTCATGGTAACACCTGGGGGAAAGGAAGAAAGAAGACCCCTTGTGGACTTTTGCCCTCTCTCCCAGGTAATATGTACATTTTATACGCATATTCTTTCATGCTTCCAACAAATATTTCTGAAACTTCTATTATGTGCCAGGCATGATTATAAATACTAAGGATATGTGGAGAACAGGGCAGGCAATGTCCCTGTTCTCATGGGATTTACAGTCTAGAGGGGGGAGACAGACAATAAACACAAAGAAAAATGCTTGAACAGGACAGTATTGGACATAAATGTGATATAGAACATTTGAACAAGTGACATGCTCCAGAGTGGCTCATTTAGGTTGGGTGGGCAGGAAAAGTCCCTCTAAGCAGGTGACATTTCAGCTGAGACCTGAATCACAAGAACCAGTTACACTAAGATCTAAAGAACATTCCAGACAGAAGAAACACTAGTACAAAGCCCCTGAGGTAGGGATAAAATCGCTGTGTTCACAGGGCTGAAAGGAGGCCAGTGTGGCTGGATTACAGCACCCAACGGGGAGAGTGGCATGAGATAAAGTGGGAGAGCCACAGGCCAGGTCCCCGGGCAAGGCCTTGCAAACCTGGAGGCCTGTTAGAATGTCCTGGGGAGCTTTAAAAACTATGTGGACCCTCCTCCAGAGATTCTGATTCACTTGATCTGAGGTGGAGCCCAAGCAACAAAAGTTCCCAGGGGATTCCTCTGTGCAGCCAGGGTTGAGAATCAGTGATGTCTGTGTTTCACAGGCTGTGGTAGGGAGTTTGTATTTTCTCCTAAGTGGAATGGGAAGTCACTGAAGGGTATTAAGCAGAGGAGAGATGGGATTTGAGTAAGTTATTTAAAAGATCCCTCTAGCTTCTATCTGGAGAATGGATTTAGTGGATCAAGAGAGGAAGCAGGTGATTGTTGTCTTTTTGTGGACATATGCTTTCATTTCTCCTGGGTAAATACCTCGGAATGGAATTGCTGGAAATAACCCAAATGTCAATCAAAAGTTGAATGGATAAACAAACTGTGATATGTTCATACAAATAAAATACTACTCAGCAATAAAAACAATGACTGATACATGCAATAACATAGATGAATCTCAAAACCATTATGTTGAACAAAATCAGGCAGACACAAAAGCATGTATACTATACTAACCCTCTTATGAGGAATAACAATCAGAAATGGTCGCCTCTAGGGGGTAGAGACTGACTGGAAGGGGGTAAGTAGGGAATTTATTAGGGTAATGGAAATGTACTTCATCTTGATTACATGAGTATACACGTTTATCAAAACTCATTTGAACTGTACACTTAGAATCTGTACATTTCATCGTATGTGGATTTTACCTCAATTCAAAAAATGAAAAAGGACTACTACACACGTACTACAATGATTTTTTTAAAATTCCAAGTGCTGGAGAGGATGCGGAACAACTGGAACCCTCAGATGTTACTGGCGGGAGTGCAAGATAGAAAATAGTTCGGCAGTTTCTCATAAAATTAAACAGGCACTTACCATAGGATTCAGCAATCTCACATCTAGCTATTTACCCAAGAGAAAGAAAACATGTCCCACAAAGACCTGTACGTGAATGTGTATGTAGAAAAGCAACAGGGGTTACAGTTAGGAGGATCTTTGCAGTGTCCTGGTGAAAGATGATGGCATAGTCTAGGCTAAGGAGTTGGAGATGAAAGATTGGAGATGGTGTGGAGATAGGACATGGAGGTGAAGAGAAGTCAACAAATTCAGGATATACTCTGGAGGTAGAAGCTGAGGGAACCCCATTGTTGATCGTGTGAGAAGAAGAGAGGAATCAAGAATGACTTTTAGGTTTTTCCTATAAGCATCTGGGTGGGTGATGCTGTCATTTACAGAGCTGCGGAAGCCTGGGATGAGTAGGCCAAGGGAGAGGAAAATCAGGAGCTCTTTTTTAACCATGTTAAGTCCGAGATGTTTATTAGACTTCTTGGGTATTTCAGCAGCGGATTTCTGGAAAAGATGCTTCCATCTTTTATTGTTAAAATATAAACTTTCAATCTAGTCCAGTGGAGGATGCTGTGATGATAGGTGGCAGTAGAATGTAGTTCCTTGAATTTGTGATAGAGTCAGGAACAGGCTTAGGAGAAGCAGAATTAGATATACTTCAAAGTTTCTGTATGATTGTGGACCCAACAGATAGAGAGAATAAAAAAAAATATTGAGGATGAGATGAAACAATAAATAGTTGAATCCAAGCAATGGTGTAGTCACCTGACTGGAGGTTTCTAAGAACTAATGAGGGTTGAAAATTAGCTAATGATATGATTTGGATTTAGGGATGTTAGTTATCTGCTGCTACATAACAAACTACCCCAAAATTTATATTAATAACAATATAAATGTTTATTATCTTACACAGTTTCTGTGGATCGGGAATTGGGGAACAGCTTAGTGGGTTTTGTTTTTCGGCAGGAAGGGCTTAATTGTTGTTGTTTTAATATTTTTCAGGTTTAAAAAGTGTTTATAAAGCTTTTAATTCCCAGTAGGAAAATGTTATCTGAATCATTGTTCTAATAGCAAACCACTGTAAATTGTTTCAACTGCATTTGGGACAGAGGGAGAGAGATTATTTTCAAAGCACCGTAGCTTTCTTCATGAGAAGGTCAGAGGTACACTGGTTTGTATGATTGCGACATCCACTAGGTGATCTTTCCTTCATGGGCTTTATTTGTCAGAAGAGCCTTAGGCTTCACCTCCCAGTTTGGCTGAAGATTTACTGATGAGATTCACAACCTTTGGGTTGCTCTGATTTTTCAACATATTTGCCAAGTTCTGGGGCACATCCTGGAAGGCCGTCATAACTTCGGATCCTGCGTGGCCGCAAGAACCTCTGGATCACTAATCATTTCATTGAGCCCAAGCATTCCTGCCATTCCAGGCATACCCCCTCCCATTCCAGGCGTTCCTCCAGGAAAGTTACCAGGTGTCGGCCCAGGAAAGCCACAGAAAAACAGCCACACTGAGTTCCTGATGTCTTCTGACTTATTCCCCACTCTGGGCTCTCTTATGTTCTTCCCGAGCCTTCTTCAGCCTTTCTCTTTTTCCTTTGATCTCTCGCTCTTCGTGTTTTCCCTCATACTTTCTCTGATGTTCAGCAGTTTTCTGGGCCCTTGGTTGAACTTCTTTCAGCATTGCACTAGCATCTTCATCATAATCCAGTTTACAGGCAAGGGCAAGGTCACGGACTGCTTCTACACGATGGCCCAGAGGTATGTGCGCTTTCCCGGCCCACTTGTAAGGCTGAGGTGAATCAGGATTTATTTCAATATCTCTGTCACAGTCTCAGATGACGGCATTTGGCTTCTGTAATTTGATGAAGACACTGGCTCTCTTGGCATATGGAATGGCCAAGCAAGGATTCAGCCTGATTGTATCTGTGAACTAGTCAATGGCTTTCTGTAGTTCACCATCTTTTAGGGCCTCAATGGCAGCCACATTTTTATCCTTTGCCTCATGCATCATCCCCTCAGTTATCTCAACATTTGCATCTCCCATTTCTTGAGGGGGCAACCGTGTCTGGTTCAATCGCACCTTCAATTTCTAGATCACTTTCCTCACTTGATGTTTCATCTGTCTTTATGTTTTCCTCTGATTTCTCACTATCTGGTTTTTCTTTCTTGGTATGTGCTGATTTAGTTTTATGAGTAGCAGGTGGTATTTTTCCTCCAATGACCTCCACCCGCTACCTCAGGAAGTGCATTTCTTCAGTGTTCAGTACACTGGCATCCTGCTTACACATCTTCATGAAGGTTCAAAGCTCGCTCACTTTGGGAAGGTCCATGGGCCGGCAAGGCTGAGGCTGAGGTCGGATTCCAGCCCAGGGCGCTAGCTCAGCGTGACTGTGTAGAAGGGTGAGGCTGCTTAGTTTTGAGTCCAGGTCCCTCTTAAAGTCGCAGTCAATATGTTGGCCAGGGCTACAGTTTTTGAAGGCTTGACTGGGGCTAGAGAATCCATTTCCCAGATCGGTGATTCATACACATGGCAAGTTAATGCTGGCTGTTGGTAGGAGGACTCAGTTCCTTACCACGTAGACGGCTCCCTGGGCTGCATGAGTAGCTGGCTTCCTCCACAAAAAAAAATTCAAGAGTGTGCAAGGTAGAAGAAGCAATGTCTTTTATGTCCTAGCTTCAGAAGTAACTCTCCATCATTTCCACAATATCCTATTGATTACAGGTTAGCCTCATTCAGAGTAGAAGTGTCTACACAGGGAAGTGACTGACAGGAGGAGAGCATCGTCGGAGGCCCTTTTGGAGGCTGGTGTCAGCTCCCTTTTTAAGTTTTGTAGTTTATGATATATTAGTAGTATAAAGGGACTCATCTTCGTAGTGGTGTATGAGAAAAATTCCCCTAGATACTCGTGGCTCCAGACCTCATATGCAATTCAACCAGCTTTAGAAATATCATCAGAAGAATTCGAGAAGATAAACTTTTTTTAAAGCAATAAGCATTTTTTAAAACATTGAGAAGGCTTACAATTAAATATAGTAGTGTTCTAAAAATCACACACATGGTATTAGTATTTTTGTGTAAAGGAATCTGTATATTTAGTGTTTTAAGTTTTTATAATGTTTAGGAGAATACGACCTATTGGAATGACACATTGTATGTGTAATGCTTATTTAAAATGTGTAACTAAGTAATTGATTTACATTTGTGATTTTAAGTGGAAATCTTTCAAATGTAAATACACTATTAGACATTTTATAAACTTAAAATTAACATATTTATAAGATTAATTTATTAGATATATGTGAATTACTTAAGTACTTGGAAAGTGTTTTTTGGTTTTGGTTTGTGTTTTGGTCAGACAACTGAAGAACTTAAAAAAAAATAAATTGAATATATTAAATTTATAAATGTAGTTAAAATATTTAAAGTAGGTTAATTAACTGTGACCAAACATTCATCAAAAGTCCCCTTAGAGGGACTTCCCTGCTGGTCCAGTGGTTAAGACTCCGTGCTCTCAATGCAGGGGGCCCTGGTTCGATCCCGCACGTCTCATCGAAGATCCTGCATGCGGCAATGAAGACCCGGTGCGGCCAAGTCAAATACAAAAATAAATATATATATTTTAAAAAGCCCCTTTACAAGAGGTTGTTTAAATTTAGCTATATCTATACAATTTTATAAATTTATAAGCTTACAGGAAAATCTCCTTGGGTTTTGATTTTGTAAAGTCAAGCATTAATTTTTCAAAACCAAAGTAACTTTTGAATACTTTTCCTTGAATGCACAAAAGTTAACCTTAAGTAAATAGATTCACTTTACTTGGATGGCAGTGGGGGAAGGGGGAGAAGAGAGATTTTGGCTGATGGGCCAAGTCTTGCCTGACTAGGCTTGGGCCTGACTCCTGTTCCTGCCTGATGGCTGAGCTGGTCCACCAGTATAAGCTCTTCCCTGCCAGGGCCAGAAGGGGTGAGGCAGAGGGCAGGGAGCCAGGCCTCCACCTGGATTGCCTGTTCCCCCCTCCCACCTCCTTGATCTCACTGTGCTCTGTGCATGTAATAAGTGCATCACTAGCCTTAATACCAACCCACAGCATGATTCTCGCTCTCTCCAAAGAAGCTGAGCACATGGTACAATGGTCTTTATTAACTTGCCCTTTGATTGTCCAAGGGACTTCTAATGGACCTGCAGGACTACTTGTGGCTGCATTAAGCAGAGAGTACAATAAAGAACATCAGAGGGTCCTGGACGTAAAAGCTGCAAATTCACCACATTGTAGTGATATGACTTACAGATATAAAACAAAAAAACAGCCAAACATTGATTAGTATGGGGTAGCAGTCTCACATTTAGCTTTGGGTTGTAATATTGAAGTTTTTAATTTACTATAACTGAACTATGCCTGAACACCCTACCCAGCTGGGTTGTGGGCAGGAATGCTCTTAAATTTCCTATTAACTGGGGCTTCCCTGGTGGCACAGTGGTTGAAAGTCCGCCTGCCGATGCAGGGGACACAGGTTCGTGCCCCAGTCCGGGAAGATCCCACATGCCGCGGAGCGGCTGGACCCGTGAGCCATGGCCGCTGAGCCTGCGCGTCCGGAGCCTGCGCTCCGCAACGGGAGAGGCCACAACAGTGAGAGGCCCGCGTACCGCAAAAAAAAAAAAAAAAAAATTTTCCTATTAACTGTATTTTTGTGTCTTCCATGAAAGTTCAACTCCCAGTTCCTGCTTTTTGCCTGGGATGGCGTCTAGGTGCCTGCGGAGAGCCTCAGCGGTCCTGAGCGCCAGAACAGGGGCTGCTCTTTGTCACAGGATGCCCTGCTCTTCGAAATGGCACCTGTCTAGTGCCTGACCCTGCTGCCCTTCCCATGGGTTTTAGCATAGTTTCCAATTGCTGCTGTAACAAGTTATCACAGACTTGGTGGCTTAAAAGAACGCTTTATTCTCTCATAGTTCTGGAAGGTATAAATCCTCTATCAAGGTATCATCACCTCCTGCTGAAGTTTCCAGGAAATACTTCCTTGACTCTTCCTAGCTTCTGGTGGCTCCTGGCAGTCCTTGGCATTCCCTGGATTGTAGCTGCATCATTCTCATTTCTACCTCCATCTTCACATGGCCATCTTCCCTCTGTATGTCTCTCTGTGTCTTCATGTGGCCTTCTCATTAGGATGAGAAGTCAGTCATTGGGTTTAGGGCCCACGCTAATCCAGCAAGATCTCATCTAAACTAATGACATCTGCAAAGACCCCGTTTCCTAATAAGAAAGGTCACATTCTGAGGGTCCAGGTGGACATGAATTTGGGGAGATACTAGTCAACACAGTATACCATTCAACACGCAAAGGTACTGGGGCTGCAAGTTCAGGCCATGTTTAGAGCCAGGTGCTTGAGGATGTGGAGTGTTGTGTTGAGGATGCTGAGGTTTGCTCTCTACCCACAGAGGAGGCATCCAGTGCTCTATGCAGGAGAGTATCATGGTCAGAGTTTCATGAAGGATTGCTTTGGTCACAGTGTGTAAAATAAATTGGAGCAGGGAGGGCTAAGGAGGAAAGAAAACCAGTTTTACCATTGGATAATCAAGTGATATGTAATACAATCTTGAGTCAGGATAGATGGTATAGGAAGAAGAGGAAGGGACAAGTGGGAGACGTATCATAAATTCAGAGTTAACCAGACTTGGCAATTAATATGTGGTGGGTGGGAGGAAGCAGTGAAGAAAGGGAAGTGTGTAGGGGGCTGAACAATATGGGTGGTCCCTTAACATCGTTGAGTGGTTGCCAAATGAGAGATAGTATTGCCCATAGGGCTGGGGTTAAAGAGAAAGGCAAGGCTTGAGGATCCCACAGTGGTGGACCCCAGTGACATTATGAGTGGTTAGGGAGTTGGAAGAAGGCTCTTTCAGTTGGGGTTACTTCCATGAAAAGTATTCTACATTTGTGTAAGAGGATTCCATGGCATAGGCCTCACCTGCTTTTGCTTTTGTTTTTTTTTAAATTTTTTTTAAACAAACCCAATTTTTATTTTATTTATTTATTTATTTACTTTTGGCTGCATTGGGTCTTTGTTGCTGTGCGCGGGCTTTCTCTAGTTGTGGCGAGCGGGGGCTACTCTTCGTTGTTGTGCGTGGGCTTCTCATTGCGGTGGCTTGTCTTGTTGTGGAGCACGGGCTCTAGGAGCGCGGGCTTCAGTAGCTGTGGCTCACTGGCTCTAGAGCGCAGGTTCAGTAGCTGTGGTGCACGGGCTTAGTTGCTCCGTGGCATGTGGGATCTTCCCAGACCAGGGCTCGAACCCGTGTCCCTTGCATTGGCAGGCGGATTCTTAACCACTGCACCACCAGGGAAGTCCTGCTTTTGTTTTTTTTAATATTCCTTACCTACATCAGGTTCTTTGTCTGGATAATGTATCTTTAATTTTAACAGATATTGCCAGGTTACTTTCCTAAAAGGCTGTAACAATTCACTTTTTTATTGGCCTTGTATGAGAGTTCCCTTTCCTCCTTATTCCCACGATTAGTAGGTATTTCACTCTTTAATTTTTGCTATTTGAAAATATGACTTCTTTAAATGGCTGCAAAACATTCCGCCATATCAACATACCGTAAAATACTTAAACATTTTCCTATTTTTGGACATTAGATTGTTTCCCATTTTTTGTTGTAATGAAATTAATAACCCAGAAATGGGCATTTTTATACACAAATCTTTGTCCATCCAATGATACTTACAATGAAACTTATAATTTGAAAGAGGATGACATAGGTATAGTCTTTTCACTGATAATATTTTAGGTGGACTGAGAGAGTTATAAGAAAAGGAAAGGGTTAAAACAAATAATTTTTAATTTTCTTTGAATTCTATTAGTATATGCTATTCCTTATTCACTAGCAAAGTCATCTGGAATTGTATTAAGCTACTATTAATTCCCTAATTTTACTATATGCATAGATGAAGTTTCTCATTTTATGGAGGGAAGAACAAATGCATTCTAGTATCCTAGCACTGTCTGTAACCTACAAAAGCAGCTTAACTTTTTATTTTCTTAGACATCGAACTTCTGAAAAGCATCAAACTTTCCTTGCCGTGATGATGAAAACAAAAGATGAGATTTAAATCTTGATACCATGAATGGTACATATTATAATATATGACTGGAAAATAAACAGCCTTTTCTATATTCTTCTCCCTTAAATTTTAGCTATTAGAGTCAGAATGCTTGGATTGCAGAATTCTCACTTGAGCAAGGTTTTTATATAACATTATTCATATTCTTGGCCTTGGATGCCAATTAAGTCTCTCAAGTCTAAAATTGCTTTGTTTGCTTTTTAAAGAAATCTGCCCACCTTACAGACCTACAAGTTAACTAACCAGCCTGCTTTCTTTTCCCCCCAGAGGACTTTGCTCTGTTGGTTTTCTGCCAGCTCTTCCTTTCAAACTGAAATAGTTCAGTTTCTCTGTTTCTAGAACATAGAATTCATTACTCCTGGATTTTTGCCAACAATGTCCCTCTCATGTTTTTAAAACTAAGATGAATGTTACAGAGTGACCTAGTGGGCTCGACCCATGATGAGAAGTCAGTCAGTGATATATTAGATGTCTGCACGGATGCTCTGTTCTGGGTAGTGGGGCTGCTAGGGGAATGGGCCTCGGGGAGGGTGGGGAGGGCATTCAGGGCGAAGCCTCGGGACTGGAGGGGAGAAATATGTGTGAGAGATTAGGTAAGATTTGGCTGATGTGAGGCAAGACTCAGATTCTTCCCCCGCCCTCAGGGCCCTGGTGAGTCTCTACCATAGAAAGGGCATAGTCATTAATTCCTTTCGGCCATTTAGATGGAAAACAGAAAGCCAGGTGACAGAGAATATTTATAAAGGGCTCTAAGAAGAACCACTCCATTTTTTTTTTTTTTTTTAATTTTTCAGTTCTCCTTTTCTCTTCCTACCTCTGTAACCCTCCTTAGCCTCTTGTTTCTACTCGTAGTGAAAAGGTGGGCCTTCCTGCCACAGAGCGGAAGTCTTAGGAATGTATACGTCTGCACCACCTTAGGCCAGGTGAATTTTTCATTCATGTGGCTCTGCTGAATAACACAGGGAGATTTCTTTACCTTTTAGGTTACTTTCTAAGAATATGTTAGTGTTTAAATTCTTTTCCAGTTGGCTATGTATTTTAAAATTAAGCTTTTCGTGTTTAGATAATTGTAGATTCACATACAGTTATAAGAAATAATGCTGGGACATCCTGTGTGCCCTTTATCCAGTATCCCAAATAGTCACATTTTGTAAAACTATAGTTCAATATTATTGTAGGATACATTCATGTATATCAATGTCATTGGCATCGATACAATCAAGACATATAACATTTCCATCACCCAGGATCCCTCATGTTGCCCTTTTACAGTCACATACACTTCAGTGCTTCCCTAACCCCCTCCTTATCCCTTGGTAATCACTAATCTATTCTCCATTTCTATAATTTTGTCATTTCAAGAATGTTATGTAAATTGAATCATACAGTATATAACCTTTCGGGATCAGCTTTCTAAACTCAGCATAAATTCTCGGAGATGTGTGTATGTATCAATAGTTTTTTTTAACTGCTGAGTAATATTTCATGGTATGGATGTAGTGCAGTTTGTTTACTGTTCACTCATTGAAAGGCATCTGGGTTGTTTCCAGTTCTTGGCTACTATGAGTAAAGCCGCTATGAACATTTGTATACAGGCTTTCATGTGAACATAAGTTTCATTTCTCTAGGCTAAACGCCCAAGAGTGCAATTGCTGGGCCTTGCGGTAGTTGCATGTTTAGTCTTATAAGAAACTGCCAAACAGTTTTCCAGAGTGGCTGGACCATTTTACATTCCCACAAGCAATGTATGAGCAATCCAGTTTCTCCACATCCTTGCCAGCATTTGGTGTTGCCACTATTTTTTTTTTTTTTTTTTTTTAGCTATTCTGATAGTAGTGTAGTGATATCTCATTGTAGTTTAAATCTGCATTATTTTCCTGATGGCTAATGATGTTGAACATTTTTTCATGTCCTTATTTGCCATCTGTATTTCCTCTTTGGGAAATGTGTTCATGGTTTTTGCCCATTTTCTAACTGAATTGTTTGATTTTTAAAAATTGTTGAGTTTTGAGTGTTCTCCATATAGTCTAGATACTAGTTCTTTGTTGAATATGTGGTTTGCAAATATTTTCTCCCAGTCTGTAGACTGATTTTTCATCCTCTTAACAGAGTATTTTGGAGAAAAAAATTTTAATTTTGAGAGACCCAATCTACTAAGTTTTCCTTTTATGGATTCTGCTGTTGGTGTCAAGTGTAAGAACTCTTTGTCTACCCCTAGATCCTGAAGATTTCTCCTATATATTTTTCTCAAGGCTTTATAATTTTACATTTAAGTCCATGCCACATATATATATATTTTTTTTGATTTTTTTGTGGTACGCGGGCCTCTCACTGTTGTGGCCTCTCCCGTTGCAGAGCACAGGCTCCGGACGTGCAGGCTCAGCGGCCATGGCTCATGGGCCCAGCCGCTCTGCGGCATGTGGGATCTTGCCGGACCGGGGCACGAACCCGTGTCCCCGGCATCAGCAGGCGGACTCTCAACCACTGCGCCACCAGGGAAGCCCTCATGCCACATATTTTAAAGTAAGTTTTTAGTTCTCTGCTGTCTGAAATAAGCCTTAGCATGTGGAATCCTTTTTGCCCTCATTTTCTTTCTCAAGCATCTACTGAGTGCCAACTGACTCAAGTCACTGATACAATTCCTGACTGGGTACATGATCCTGACTTTGTAATGAGTTAGCTGAGTGATGTCCTTAAAAGCATGAACTATGCAGGTAGACTGTTTGGGTTCAAATCCTGGTGCTGCCTCTCAAAAGCTTTATGATCTTTGGCAAATTACTTAATCGCTCTGAACATCAGTTTTTCACGTCAGTCAGATCTGGGTAAAAATAATAATACCTACTTCTCAGGTTTGCTGCGAGAAGGAAATGACATATTAGGTATAAAATGCTTAGTGCAGTGCCTGGCACGTGCACAGAAAACATTCAATAATTGTTAGTTGCTCCCCTTCCTGCTCCCTGTGCAGATTCTCTAGGCACCCTCCCCAACTCAGTCTTCCCCACAGCTTCCAATTCTTTCTTTCTACCTCTCCTGGTCTTAATCATTATACTTCTTTTATGAAACCTGTTTAACCTATTTTAGCATTTAATAGAATTTCCTATCTCCAAATTATTGTGGTATTTATATTTGTGGTCAGGTTACCTTTATTGTTTCATGTACGTATTATATATCTTTCCAAATATGTACCTCTTTGAGGGCATGTTCCTAGCCCTCCATAGAGTCTAGCTCTATGCTGGGTAACTGTCAAACACTCAGCAAGTCCCCAATACAATGGTAGTGGTGAATCTAAATCACAACGTGTTTGGGACTTCCCTGGTGGTCCAGTGGTTAAGACTCCATGCTCCCAATGCAGGGGGCATGGGTTTGATCCCTGGTCTTGGGGACCAAGATCCCGCATGCTAGTGCAATGTGGCCAAAAAAATAAATAAATGACAACGTGTTTCATTGAAATCAATTTGGCAAAATTATTCCAAAGTCTTAAAATCTTTGATCTAGTAATTTACTTTTTCAAAATCTATCCTAAGAATGGTCAAATAGTTAAACAAAAATTTATGCATAGGAATATTTCTTACAGCCTTATTTGTAAAAGTATGGCTTAGAGAAAAACATAAATGTGTAACAATAAAGAATCAGGAATCATGCAAATTCCATTTATATGGTGGATTATTACACTGTCAATAAAATTCCATTTTCCTAACCATGGATTATAGAACTATAAGGATATTCACTAAAGCACTCTATATTAGTAAAAGCATAGAAATAACCTAAACCCCCAACTATATGGATAAGTTAAATAAAATATTGTCAGAAAACAGAAATACAGTATGATCCCATTTGTCTAAAAAATGTATGTCTATTTAGATACACATAAGTATACAAAAGACAGGAAAAATATACTCCAAAATTTTAGTGGTAATTGTCTTTGAGTAATAGCCTTTTGGTGATTTTAATTTTGGCTTCTCTAAAATATAGTATTTAATACTTTTAGCATAAGAAAATAAGAATAAAAGTTATCTGTTTTTTAAATGGTGTTTTGGAGACTATTTAATTACACAAATATATTGATCATTCATCCATTGCATTAAAAACATTTATTAACTGCCTACCAACAGTTAGACCTAGTACTAGAAACATAACAGAGAGAACAATTGACAAAGTCCTTGAATTACCATCTAGTGAGGGGTACAAAAAATTACAACAGTGAGGGAATATATTGATAATACTGAGTGTCATAGAAGCCTAGAAAAAGGTGGGGTTAGGGAGGTAGGATAAGCCTATTTGGTAGAACTTGAGTGCATTAGAGCCAAAAGAAGGGGTGTAGATAGGGAAGAATGATCCAAGTTTACGGTTATGCGTTTTCAAAGGTTCTGAATGGATACTGCTGAAGAAATGTGAAAAGCCATGGAGCAGGGGGAGGGTTTGGAAGGGGAACTAGCAAAAGTAAGTAGCTGTGTTGATCACACATTCTATCCTTAAGAGTAAACACAGAAAAAATGGCAATTAATGGTGTTAAATGGGAATGCTAAGATCATATTTTTGCTTTAAAAGATCACACTGGCCATTGAGTAGGGAATGAATTAGAGGAGGACGGGATTGGAGGGGGAGAGACAAGTTAGATGGTGGTTTAAGTCACTGAGAAGATGGTAGTGGCTGTAGGGATGGAGAGATGAAGCCTGATGTAGATGTGACCTGGTGATAGATTGGATTGGTGGTGGTGGTGATGATGGTGGAGGAGATGTCAAAGGAAAAGCAAGAATCAAGGATGATGTTTTGACTCCTGGGTTTGCAAATTGTGGATGGTGGTACCACTAACTGAGATATGGAACACATGAGGAAGCACAAAGTGGGAGGGAAAATGAGTTCACTTTGGCTATACCGAGTTTGGACTGCCTGTGGGTAGTCCAATGGGGTGTTCAGAAAGTTATTGGAGATACAAGTATAGATGTATGTTTTGGGGGCAGTCATGAGAGTAGATGAGAACACCAAGAGATACATGTAGAATGAGAAGAGAATAGGGCTTAGGACAGAACCCTAAGGAAAACCAACATTTAAGAGACTGAAAGTGAAAAAGCAAATTGACTCAAAGCTCGTCTGGGACAGAAATTTTTTGTGTGATGTAATTTACAACTCCTTCTGGGAAGCAATTAGCATTCCTGATAAAGTGCGTGAACAGTTTTCTGACAGACTTTAATAAGACTGAGAACTCCTTCTGGGAAGCTAGGGTTACCCATCGAGCTGATTGACTAGCCTAATAATCTTTAACCAGATGTTCTTTTTTTTTGTATCCATTTCTAAACATGGCTGGTGAACCATTCCTTTTTTCTTATAAAATGTCTCAACCAAAATTACTCCTGCAGTTGAATTTTCTAAAAAACCTCTCATTTACTCAGAAACAATTTGTCTGAGGCATTGCTGTAACAAAAGAGAAAGAGGAGCTTGCAAGAGAATTAGAAGAGGCCAGAGAGATAGGAGAGAGACCAGAAGAGTGTTGATGTTATGTGAAAGAAGGCTTTCACCAGGTGAAAGTATTTCAAGAAACAGGGCATGAACAGACAACAGTGTTAAATGTGAGTGAAAGGTCAAGTAAAACAAGGATGAGAAATTGCCCCTGAGTTTAGCAGTAAGAATGTCAATGGTGATCTTGGCAAGGGCAGTTTCTCTGGGGTGATTGGGGCATAAGTCAGATTTCAGTAGGCTTGAGTGAGTACAGACCATTCTTTCAAAAAGTGTGACTACAAAGGGGAAGGCAGGGGAAGGGAGATTTGAGGCTGTTTCATTTTAGAGGGAGGCAGAAGTATATTAAATTTGTTTAGGAAGGAGTCAGTAGCCAGAGAAGTAGAAGGTACCTGAAAGAGAAGGGCTAATCTTGAGTCAGAGACCAGAAAAAGGTGAAGCCAGTCTGCGGAGACTGAGCCCAGGTGAAGGGAAGGTCACATGCCTCCCATTGTGATAGAAAAGGGGGAGGGTGAGCCTGCAGGGAAGACCTTTGGCAAGTTTGGTGGTAGAAGGTCAGAGGCATTCCTCTCCAGTGGCTTCTGTTACATCTGAATGTAGAAGGTTAGGAGCTCTGCTGAAAATGCCTAGGTAAGTGGCAGGATGGCAGACTGAGGACAGGGAGAGAGTTCTGAGCAAGATCCCAATAAGAGGGCTTCCCTGGTGGCGCAGTGGTTGGGAGTCCGCCTGCCGATTCAGGGGACACGGGTTCGTGTCCCGGTCCGGGAGGATCCCACATGCCGCGGAGCGGCTGGGCCCGTGAGCCATGGCCGCTGAGCCTGCGCGTCTGGAGCCTGTGATCCGCAACAGGAGAGGCCACAACAGTGAGAGGCCCGTGTACCGCAAAAAAAAAAAAAAAGATCCCAATAAGAATGGGAGATTGAACTGTCTGGGGAAATAGTGATTTCAGGACGTGGTGGAGGATAATGAAAACTTCGTGGAAACAACCAGCACAGGTCTGTGATTTTTTTCCTATGGTGCTTTGAAGTCCTGATTTAGGCATGAGGACAAGTAAACTGGACTGTCGTTAATGAAACCACTGAACCTTTGCAGCTCCCTCTGGCCATCCTTTAAATATGACTCCTTAGTTTGGAGCCTAGACTCTGTTTTCTTCTTACTTTATAGACACTTCCAGTTGATCTCATCCACTTCCATGGCCTCAGTTAACCTCTCTATGCTGATGAATCCTTAACCAATGTTTGCAACCCAGCCTTCCTCTAGAGCAGCAGACTCTCAACCCCATCTGCCTTGCGGGCATCTTCAGTTGTCTCCTGAAGCTGAACTCATCATATTTCCACTCTCGCATTTCCTTTCCTCAGCAATTTCCTTCCTTTCCTTTGCTCCGGGAGCCAGGGGTTTGTCGTTTTCACCACACAAGCCTCTCAGCGCTTAGTGAATGTCTGGTGGAATTTCAAATGAAGAATCCACGCAGTTCTCTAAGCCAGAGACCTGGGAGTCATCTTTTAACCCAACTTCTTCACCTCTAACATCCAATCCATCACACACAAGTCGTGTCCACAACTAAACGTGCCTCATGGCAGGAAAAAGAAAAAAGTAAATTATCAAACAATTTTAACAAAGAAACTTAAGTGTTGGCTTTAACTCCTTTTCTTTGCTTCCTTAAAATTGGAATTAAACCAGTGTGTGTGGGGTGCCTCCCTCCCTGCTTTCTCTCCCCCTCTGCACTCTGCAGCTTTAGAGAAAGTGGGAGCGAGTTTTTCATTTGCTAATGATTTGGGCTCAGGTTATAATGGACCATTAAGGTGTTTTGTGGAAGAAAAGAGGAAAATGGAGCTTTCCGGTGAGGGATAAAGATTGTGGAGGGGCACCCCGCGACTCGAGGGAGGAGGGGCCTTGGATCTGACCCAGACTTTTCCGAGAAGGGTGGCCGAGAAGGACCCTGCGAGGGGCCCGAGTTCTCCTGACCGTGGCCGGCTCTTTGTCCGCCCCCGCTTTGCGTGCAGGGACAGGGCTTGGACAGCTCAACCTGTTCACTGCCCAACAGGACCTTCCTTGGGTTGCCCAGACGTTGTTCCCTCCCGGGACGCCACAGGGACCCCGCAAGCCCCAGCAACATCCCTTGGGCACCTAGATGGCTGGGGGAAGCTCTCACAGCCCTGCCCGGAGCAGGCGCTGAACGGGGCGCGCTAGAGACCTCCGGAGGACCGGGACAGCGTTAAGCATGCCTCCATCACAGGCTGCTTTGCGTACTTGTCTCCCTTCCGTGCGTGATCAGTGGCTGTCCTCCACGCCTCCGTCTCTCACCTGGTAACTGCAGAAAGCCTCCTGCCTCGTGTCACCTTCACCATCCGTTCCTCACACAGAAGCCAGAGGTTTTGTTTAAAAACAAAACCCCAAACAACACCCCACTAGACCCCCATCCTCACCCCAACCCCAATCTGGCTAACACCTGTAATCTTTCAGGTGTATATGCTTCCCCCGCATCCTGTAGTTAATTGTCATCACCTGTTTATGTTTTTAACTACTCTATGGGCAGAGAATAGACCTATTTGCCTCTTTACTTGCAACCTTGTCTCCCGTGCTTCGAATGTGGTGGATGGAAGCAAGATCTACTCAGGTGGTTCTCAAACTTGAGCGTGAATCCGAATTACCTGGAGGGCTCGTTAAAACACACATTGCTGGATCCCCCTTTCCAATTCAGTAGGTCTGGGGTGGGGACGGAAATAATGGATCTCTGACAGGTTCTCAGGACCAGTTGCTGCTGCTGGTTGGAGATCACATTTTGAGTTACCACCGCTCTGCATCTAGTTAGAGAAGACTGGAGGAGTAGATTGGAGTGACTTTTCAGATAAGAAGAAAGGTGGGTGGGAAACAAGCTTTGGAAGTCTTGGAGGTATGGCTAAAATAGAGATATTTGAATTCAATATTAAATTTGGCAAAACTTCCCAATAGTTGACAAGTTTGAGGGAGTAACTATGAGAATACATGGTTGAAGTGGCCTGTAAATGAAGTTTTGATATGCAGGCTGGCAAAGACCTGGGAAAAAGTTACTTTAAAAAGTAAAATACTGAAATGATAAAGATGAAAGAAGTGAAAAGGAAGATTGTAAAATGAAATATGTACCATCATTCCAATTTTATTAAAAATGCCTAGGAAAAAACCTGAAAAGATATGGCAATGTTTATAATAGTTATCCCGATGGGTGAGTTTTATCACCTTTCTCCGCCTTTCTAAATTTCAAAAATTCTCTCCATCATCTTGTTTTCCCTTCATGACTGAGAAAAGCTTCTCCTGTTTTGAACCTCCTCAGTCTTGGGCATTTCCATCTGGCTGAATTATTTCCTCTTCTGTCCCTCTGTCAGACTTATTTCTCTTTGACATCTTAAACTGTGCCAGAAGTATGAAAATCAACAAAATTAAAATAATCAAATCAAAGACAAGCAAAAGAAAACAAAGAAAAGGAAGGAAAGAACCTCAAGAAGAGAAATAATTTAGTCAGTCCTGACACCAGCAAGAAAGTATCTTGGTCATTGGCCTTCTGATCATTCTATATATTGGAAGGTTGTAACCACCCGCCTGGAGGTTGTAACCACCTGCCTGCCAGGCTGTTCATGACTGGTGACCTCATCGACTGGTCAGTCAGGGAGCTCTATTCCTAATCTCTTACCCATCACCTCCTGTTTCTTCTCATGGGGTCAGGCATGTGCTGAGGATCGTTCCCAACTTTACTCCTCCTGTACAGAGTTCTACCTACTTATCCCTCTTTGAATTAGATCCCCTCCCAGCCAAATAACATCACTCAAAAACGTTATTCTTTTCTGTAATTTATTTATTAAAATTATTAAAATAAAAAACTGCTTGACAACTTAAGCTCTCTCAATAACAAGGTTTATTTGGGGCATAAATTCAAAGTTCCAAACAGTTAAAGTACATATAAACTTTTAGAACACAACCTGTTTTATCCATGAGAGCACTTGTGCAATAAATATTGTGTATACATTATTTGTCGTAACATATACCAGTTGGCAATGGTATTTGCCAGGAAGAATTTCTTGTGCATTTCTTTAGAGGAATGAGATACACAGGACTTTGGCATATGTATCTACTTCGTTTCAAAGACGAACAATTCTGAATTTTGTGTCTAGGCCTTGTAATTCTTTACGTACAGAGTAGAAACAAATGAAATAACTAAGTAAACATTTAGAGGCTTAATCATGTATGGTTTCAAAATCAGGAATATGAATATACAAATTTTTTCTATAAAAATCTATAATTATGGAAGAAAATAATTAAACTGTATGCCTACAGCAAAATGAAAGGGATGTATAAAATTTTAATTATCACCATGCACACTGATCAGACCAGGAAAGACTAGAATCTTGATATTTCAACTACACTGACTACTCTGTACCTATTTTCTTGAATGTCCTTTTATCTCTGATAATAAAGTGTGAATTAACAGGACCGTTCTAGAGACCAGGAAATGGTGATCATGAATGATTTGGTAAATTAAGACAATAAGTGACAGAGTAGAACCAGAAACTCATTTTCCTAATTACCAGCTTAGTACTTCTTATTCTAGACTGTATTAAATGTGCTGCCACAGGGCAAACCATGTCATTGCGGGTCCCATTTTAGAAATAGGTTGTATACAAGTTTCCTTTGTGGTCAGGCAAAAGACACCTATTTAAAAAATGTCAATGGCTGATCATTAACGACAAAATGTTTTTACACGTTGTTTATTGATTCAAGTTGTCCTCCATTTCTACAAATAATCATTACCTTCTAAGTTTGGTAAGAACAATCAGAAAATTACTGAGAAAAGGGATGTTGGATATCATCTTGTCTATCATCTCAGTGGGGAAACTAAGATCCAAAGAAATTTTTCAGAGTTATAGTGTGAGTTGATGGGAGTCTCCAGACTTTTAGTCCAGGGCTATTTATGGCACATGGCACTACCTCAGCAGATCAGTATTCTGAAACAGTGTGGCGTAACTGAGAGGATGTTTCTGGGACCATCAGTCTTGATCAACGTTATCAGTGTTGGGAGTTTGTGCGCCATTTTATCTCTTTATTTTTCTCATCCATTTATTCAGTACCCTTTCATTTTGTTGCCTGATGTTTTGGGAGTGGGGATAGTCAGAAAAAAATAAGTTAAAAGCTAAGTGGCAAATGTGATTTAATTTATTTTTACTTTTATTTTTTTTGCAGGGGAATGAGTGAAGTAAGGTTGGCTGGAATGTAGAAAAGTTGCAATTTTCAATGGAGAGAAGGCCAAGAAAGAGAGATGGGAGGGATGGCCCTCCTACTGCCAGGGCCTCTGCTGGGCACTTTTATGGAGTTATCTCATTCCCCTTAACACCCCTTTAGGTATAGGGCCTGTTAACCTCATTTTATTACTCATGAAGAAATTGAGGATCAGAGCAGTTTTGTAATTTACCCAACAGTCACACAGCTGATAACCTGTAGTCAGATTCAATGCAGGGTCTATATGGCTGCGAAGTAGAGTATGTGAAAGGTGAACCAATGAAAATAACAGTAATTGCAGTGCAATATTAATAACAGTAATAATGATAGCATAGTGCTTTACATATGTGCTCTTTGAACGGGATTAAGTGAGCCCATGAACAGGACTGATAGGGTGTCTTTGTACTCTTCATTAGTGAAGCAGGCAAGGGAGAAAGAGGACATATACTTAAGATTTCCTTTGGTTTACTTTGCTTTCTGAAAAATATTTGGAAGGCTCAATTAGTTTTGTTTTGCCACGTTTATCAGCTTATTATGTTCTTGATGTGGGTGGATGGGTTGGTGTGTGATTGTGTGAAATCAAACCTGATATATTCAGAACAATTCTCCCAGTGGATAAATATGCCTTTGGGTTTGATATTGAATTTTGTAATTAGCGATCTCTGTTCCTGTTTACTGAATGGGATTTTTAATCTGTATCCAGGTCTTTTCCCTTCTGAAGCTGAATGCCATATATACTCATTTCTTTTGGGGACCCACAAAAGACGTATGTTAAACTCCAATGAAAAAGTAAGTTATACCCCTAAATTAATCTCTGGTAACTAATTTTATATTAGTCTGCAGTTCCAGTTTTAGAATTAAGCCCAATTCTCATATTTGCAAGGCGATTTCCAGTTCTGTGACACTGTGTAACATAAAGGTGGTGTCAATTTATAAATAATTACTGTCTCCTAATGAATTAGTGATCATTTACAACTATCATTTCGATACAAACTTAAAGAGGGGTTCCGGCTCCAAAACTGGATTTTCTGTATTTAAAAATGTCATTCTAATTCAGAACTCCCCAAAACTGTTACTACAAAGAACTATGCCATTCAGCCTAAAAATAAAACCTCTCACCCAAACTACACTCCTTAATAGCCACATTTTAATCTACATAATTTTAAACTAAGTTGAAAGAATCCATTTCTAGTGCAGTGATGTCAGACAAGAGTTGGAACTGGGACAGTGTGAAAGGGATAATTTAAAAGCCCACCCCCCTGCTTGGAGACACCTCAAGAATTTCTAGGCTCACAAGGGAGATGAAGGAAGAGATTTTAAAAGCTGAAGAGTGCTGCTCTTGGCAAGCCCCTGCGGACACAGGCCGAGCCGGCTGCGGCGAGGGCCGCGAAGAGTTAACAAGGGACCGAGCCCCCCTCGCCTCGGGCTCTCCGCGCGCTCCCCCCGCCCTCCTGTCCCCACCCTCTCGTTTTGGCAAGGGATTAAAGTGCTCCCCCCTGTGGCAGCAGTGACCCAGAAATGAGTTTGATTCACACAGTCCTTCCTCCATAACCAGCCAAACGCCCGTCCGAGAGTGCCTCCCTGCGCGAGCGCCGGGTGTGTGCGCGCGGGCGAGAGCAGGGGCCCGCCCGGCTCCCCGCCCGCCAGTCAGTCCGCCCGCCCGCCGCGGCCCGAACTCATGCGGCGCGGAGCGAGCGGCGAGGAGCCCAGCGCCGCGGCCGAAGCCCTCCGCAGCAGGTACGCGCGCGGGCCGCGGGGGGCGCGCGGGGAGGGTGCGCCCGGCCAGAGTCCGCGCGTGTCCGCGTGTGGGTCTGGACAGCCGGTCCGTTGCGGCGGCGGCGGCGGCGGC